>NC_091346.1:71564-371564 GCF_038502225.1 Cherax quadricarinatus
ACAATGCATATAAAAAGAAAAAAAGATGTTAAAAGAGTGGTGACAGAATGCAAAAGGAAAGCGAATGAGAGATTGTTAGTAAATTTTGCCGAGAACAAGAAGCAGTTTGGAGAGAGATTAATAACAAGGAGTCAGCTGATGAACACAGTTGAACTTAGTAAGAACTGCATGTCTCTCTTTTCCTATGTCATCCCCTGTATTCTCAAACTTCATACCGAACTAAGAACAACATTTGTCAGTTTACATTCTTAATGTTCCAGGGAGACGTTAACAGAAGAACAGTCAGCCTGGGTGAAGAAAACAGAAGAAGTTGTGTATTCATTGCTTGAAGAGACTCCTCCTGATGGTCCTGTCTTCGTCACCACTGTCAAACATATATTAAAGGTACTGTTTCTTTTCAATTGAATTCCTGATGTTTCAACTTTTCATCAGTTGTGTTCCTTATGATCCACCTTACCAACAGTTGTGTTCCTTATGATCTAACTAACAGTTGTGTTCCTTATGATCCAACTTAACAACAGTTGTGTTCATTGTGATCCAGCTTACCAATAGTTATGCTCTTTATGATCCAATTTACCAACAGTTGTTCCTTATGCTCCAGCTTACCAACAATTGTTTTCTGGTGTTCCAACATCCCAACAGTTGTTTTTCTGGAGTTCTAGCTAACCAGTATTTATGTCCTTGGTGCTCCAACTTTCCAACGGTTGTTTTCCTGATGTTCCAGCTTAACAAGTCTTATTCCTAATTTTCTAACTTTCCAACACCTACTTTCAGCACCTATTTTCTTACAGAGAGCAATGTTACAAAGGATGGTCATAATTGGATTGGCAGGCATAAAATGTAAAAAGGCTGGAGGCAGTGGAGATGTCATGTCTGAGGGCAATGTGTGGTGTGAATATAATGCAGAGAATTCGTAGTTTGGAAGTTAGGAGGAGGTGCGGGATTACCAAAACTGTTGTCCAGAGGGCTGAGGAAGGGTTGTTGAGGTGGTTCGGACATGTAGAGAGAATGGAGCGAAACAGAATGACTTCAAGAGTGTATCAGTCTGTAGTGGAAGGATGACGGGGTAGGGGTCAGCCTAGGAAAGGTTGGAGGGAGGGGGTAAAGGAGGTTTTGTGTGCGAGGGGCTTGGACTTCCAGCAGGCATGCGTGAGCGTGTTTGATAGGAGTGAATGGAGACAAATGGTTTTTAATACTTGACGTGCTGTTGGAGTGTGAGCAAAGTAACATTTATGAAGGGATTCAGGGAAACCGGCAGGCCGGACTTGAGTCCTGGAGATAGGAAGTACAGTGCCTGCACTCTGAAGGAGGGGTGTTAATGTTACAGTTTAAAAACTGTAGTGTAAAGCAACCTTCTGGCAAGACAGTGATGGAGTGAATGATGGTGAAAGTTTTTCTTTTTCGGGCCACCCTGCCTTGGTGGGAATCGGCCAGTGTGATAATAAAAAAAAATGTAAAAAAAAAAATCCACAGATCTTGTTCACACGTGCAGATGACTGTAACTCTTGTGTGTTTAAATTAGTGGCTTGTATCCATTTCAGTATTGTGTATCCTCACTGAGAAGGTGGTATTACATAAGAACATAAGAAAGAAGGAACACTGCAGCAGGCCTACTGGCCCATGCAAGGCATGTCCAAGTCACCTCTCGGCTTAAACCAATGACCCACCTAGACAGGTCAGGTCAGGTCACATCCGCTTATGGAAGGAGCACGGCATCACACCTATCAGCACAAGCTAGTCAGGTTCAACTCACACCCACCCACACCCACTCATGCCTTTATCCAACCTATTTTTAAAACTTCACAACGTCTAAGCTTCTATGGCAGTACTCGGGAGTTTGTTCCACTCATCCACAACTCTATTACCAAACCAGTGCTTTCCTATATCCTTCCTGAATCTGAACTTTTCCAACTTAAAACCATTGCTGCGAGTCCTGTCTTGGCTAGATATTTTTAGCATGCTGTTTACATTCCCTTTATTTATTCCTGTTTTCCGTTTATACACCTCAGTCATATCCCCCCTAATTCTACGCCATTCTACAGAGTGCAGATTCAGGGCCCTCAGTCTATCCTAATAGGGAAGATTTCTGATACATTGGATCAACTTTGTCATCCTAATTTGTACATTTTCCAGTGCATTTATATCCATTCTGTAATATGGTGACCAGAACTGTGCAGCATAATCTAAATGAAGCCTAACCAAATTTATATAGAGTTAAAGAAGAACCTGAGGACTCTTATTTATGCTCCTTGATATGATGCCAAGGATTCTGTTTGATTTATTGCAAACACTTATTCTCCATAAGGATTACAATGTTGAGTTTACAGAATTTGGTTATTGTGTGGTTTACATGTAGTAAAGTAATAATTACAGAGTGTACCACTAGAACACCTTGCATGGCTAGGCATTTCGGGCAGACTTAGATTAAATCTTAAGTTTAAAATATTACAAAATTATGAGGTAAGTTGGTATTATGGCTAAGTGACTAAATACTAGTTTGTGAGTTTAGCAATGTGAATGCTTTTGTTTTGGCACTATACATAGTTTCAGTATTGGAGTCTCACAGGCCAACTTATGACTAGTTAAGATTCATTATTTTGAGATTGAGATTGATATTTCTGTTTATGGTCAAATGGGTGAGTGAGTGTAAGTGTGAACCACCAGGTGGTATTCGTCTAATTAGTTGACAGGGTGTATCAGGGAGATAAGATGTTTTCTGATGGTAGTTTTGAAGGTGATGAATGTGTCTGCAGTTTTAGAATTTTCAGGTAGGGTGTTCCAGATTTTAGGGCCTTTGACATACATTGAATTTTTGTAAAGGTTTAGTTGGACACGGGGAATGTCATAGAGATGTTTGTGTCTGGTGTTGTGCCTGTGGGTTCTGTCACAACTATCAAGAAAGCGTTTTAGGTCGTGGTTAATATTGGAATTTAAGGTCCTGTAGATGTAGACTGCACAGTAGTAAGTGTGGATGTACTGAACAGGGAGTAAGTTTAGATCTATGAAGTGTGGGGGGGGGGTGTTGCCAGGGATGTGATTTAGTGATTATTCTTACTGCAGCTTTTTGTTGGGTTATTATTGGCTTTAGGTGTGTTGCTGCAGTTGAACCCCAAGCACAGATAGCATAGGTGAGGTATGGATATATAAGTGAATGGTATAGTGTGAGAAGGGCAGTTTGCGACACGTAGTATCGTATCTTGGAGAGGATCCCAACCGTTTTGGATACTTTTTTGGTTATGTGTTGGATATGGGTGCTGAAGTTCAGGTTGTTGTCGAGGTATAGGCCTGGGAATTTACCCTCATTATGCCTGGCAGTTAGAGTGTTGTCGATCTTAATGTTAATTTGCGCATCTCCTGCTCTGTTACCAAACATAATGTAGTAGGTTTTGCCAGCGTTAAGCGTAAGTTTATTGGCTGTCATCCAAGTCGATATTTTGATCAGCTCCTCATTAACAATGGTGTTGAAGATCATTGATGTATATGAGGAAGAGCAGGGGACCAAGGACACTTCCCTGCGGAACTCCAGTATCAAGTGGTTGTGTTGTTGATGCTGTGTCTTAAATGGTGACATACTGATACCTATTAGTAAGGTAAGATTTGAAATATGCAAGCGCATGGCCTCTTATACCATAATGGTCAAGTTTGTGGAGTAGGATGCCGTGGTCTACTGTGTCAAAAGCTTTTCTTAGGTCAATAAAAATTCCTAGTGGATATTCCTTATTTTCCAATGCTGTGTAAAGCAGATCTAGCATTTTTATGATTGCATCGTTAGTGCTTTTATTTTTCCTGAATCCAAATTGGCAGGGGTTGAGTATGTTTTGTGCCGTTATAAATGAATATAGTCTCCTGTGCACGAGTTTCTCAAAGATTTTGGATAGCAATGGTAAGTTTGATATTGGCCTATAGTTGTTTAAATCTGTAGGGTCACCACCTTTATGTATTGGTGTAACCCTTGCCATCTTGAGTAGTTTCGGGAAGGTGCTAGTTTCTAGTGACTTGTTAAAAAGTAATGAGATAGTATGCGAGAGGACATGGGCCGCTCTCTTGTACAATAATGGTGGGACATGAGACAGATTCCCTGAGTTATTTTTAAGTGACTTTATAATCTCGGTGACTTCCGTGGGCTCAGGTGGAGCAAAATAGAAGGAATTTGGGAAATTCCCATCTAGGTAGTCCCCGGCATGGGCATTGGTACGTGGGATTTTATTGGCGAGATTAGAACCTATGGTTGAGAAGAAGTCGTTTATCTTGTTAGCTGTGTCAGTGGGTTGCAGTGGTGTTTCATTAGGTTTAGTTAGGACAATATTCTTGGTTTTTTCACTTTGTGGGTCCCTAGAATCTGAGAGAGTGTTTTCCAGGTCTTTTTTATATCTCCTCTTGTGTCAGTGAATCTACTGGAGTAGTATAGTTGTTTGGCTTTCTTTATTACTTTGGTGAGGACTGATGAATAGTGTTTAAGAATATCTTTGTGTATTAAGCCCTGTCTATATTGCTTTTCATATTGGTGTTTCTTATCAATGGATTTCAGAATGGTGCTGGTTAGTCATGGGCAACCAAGCCGTTTGTTTGTGATCTGTTTCGTTTTTATAGGACAATGTTTGTTGTATAGTCTAAGTAATTTGTTAAGAAAAATGTCTGTCCAATCATCAATACCATTGGCCTTGGAGAATTCTGTAGGCCAGTCAACAGTCTCTAGGTCAGCTGTGAAATTCCTTATTGAGGCCTCATCATGGAGTCTAAATGAAACTTTGTTGTATTCAAGTGGTGGTTTACTAATGTTTGTCAAGAGGAAGGTAGGGTAGTGGTCTGTAGTGCTATCTGTGATTATCCCTGATTTAGGGGGGGCTAGTATATTGGTCCATATGTGGTCTATTATGGTTGCACTTGTTTCAGTGAGCCTGGTTGGTTTAGTTATTGTTGGTATGAGAAGTGTGTTGTTCATATTGTTGATGAAATCAGTTACAGGCTGATCATCTAGTTAGCTGATCTGTTAAATGTTGATGAACAGAAAAAAAGCAGTGCTTTCATGCTTTGGCCAGGGAAGTATAACATCTTTTAGGAGTGAGGAAGAGCCAGATGTGAGTGTGAGGCAGTGAGTAGAATGAAAGGATGTAAAGCAGCTGGGATTGATGGGTCAAGACAGAAATGTTAAAGGCAGGTAGGGATATTGTTTTGGAGTGGTTGGTTAGAGGGAAAGGTACTGAGGGATTGGCCGAGAGTGTGCATAGTTAATTTGTATAAAAGAAATGGGGATATGGAAGATTGTAAGAATTATAAGGAAATAAGCCTGTTGAGCATACCAGGTACAGTATATGGTAGAGTTAATATTGAAAGAATTAACGTTAAAACAGAAAACATGTTCATAGATGAACTTTTAGGAAGGTTAGGGTAAGAAAATTTTTATTGTGTTTATGGATTTAGAAAAGGCATATGATAGAGTCCTAGGTAGTAGGTTGGTAGACAGCAACTACCCAGGGAGGTACTACCGTCCTGCCAAGTGAGTGTAAAACAAAAGCCTGTAATTGCTTTACATGATGGTAGGATTGCTGGTGTCCTTTTTTTCTGTCTCATAAACATGCAAGATTTCAGGTACGTCTTGCTACTTCTACTTACACTTAGGTCACACTACACATACATGTACAAGCATATATATACACACACCCCTCTGGGTTTTCTGCTATTTTCTTTCTAGTTCTTGTTTATTTCCTCTTATCTCCATGGGGAAGTGGAACAGAATTCTTCCTCCGTAAGCCATGCGTGTTGTAAGAGGCGACTAAAATGCCGGGAGCAAGGGGTTAGTAACCCCTTCTCCTGTATAAATTACTAAATTTAAAAAAGAGAAACTTTTGTTTTTCTTTTTGGGCCATCCTGCCTCGGTGGGATACGGCCAGTTTGTTGAAAGAAGAAGAAGATATGATAGAGTGGATAGGTTAGCAGTATGGCAGATGTTGCAAGTGTATGGAATAGGTGGTAGGCTACTTAAGGCAGTTAAGAGTTTTTATGAGAATAGTGAAGCTCAGGTTAGGGTATGTAGGGGAGAGGGAAAGTATTTTCCAGTAAAAGTAGGTTTTAGACAGGGATGTGTAATATCACCTTGGTTGCTTAACATATTTTTAGATGTGCTTGTAAAAGAAATGAATTCTACTGTGTTGGCGAGAGGTGTGGGGTTAAAGGATAAAGAATCTAGTACAAAGTGTGAGTTGTCACAGTTGCCTTTTGCTAATGACAGAGTGCTCTTGGAGATTCTGAAGGGAAGTTGCAGAGGTTGGTAGATAAATCTGGGAGAGTTTGTAAAAGATGGAAATTAAAAGTGAACACAGGAAAGAGCGAGATTGTGAGGGGTAACAAAAAATTTTGATAATGAAATATTATACATCAGATTGGAAGGAAGGAGTATGGAAGAAGTGAAAGTGTTCAGATATTTAGGAGTAGATTTGTCAGGAGCTGGGTCTATGAAAGACAAGGCAAACCATAGAATTGATGAGGGGAAGAAGGTGGGTGGTGCATTGAAGCATCTATAGAGATAAAGAATGTTGTCCATGGAGGCAGAGAGGTAAATGTATTTATTTACTTATTTATTTGCAAGTAGTACATTGAGATTATGTATTTACAATAATGGGTTACAGTGCATAGAGAGCCTCTGTTATGTAAAGTAAAATGACACAAGTGCGAGTGAAACGTTGCCACGATAATATGTCACATTAGTTGCACTTGTGTCCTTTTACTTTATATAGTGTTGGTAATTCTACCAAATTATATACAGCCTCTATTATGCCTAGGCATTGTGGGCAGACTTAATTTAATGGCTTACTGACTACTTAACACTAAAGAAACTTATCATAGTTGTACAATAGTTCTATTAATTATTAATGAATCTAATTTATATAAACAAAGGATATATTCATATTTTCAAAAATACTTTTTATGATACATGATTCAATTATATTCCTGTCGACAATGGACAATAGGTTCAAAAGTGAATATTGAAATTATATTATGGAAATATAACATTGTGATTCATTGTAGTTCACAGTATGAGAATGCTACAATTTGGTGTAGGGCAATACTGTTTTTGGTAGGTATTTATAATTCTATGTGGTAATTAGTTAATGTATGAACTTGATCATCTAGTCTTGTAGTTTTAAGATTTTGGTAATTGGGAGATTTATTGGTAATGTTAAATATTGAGTATTGAGTATTTAGTCTAAGGTGATTAAGTGGCTTTTGAGAAATCTTAAATTGATTTTTAGACCGGGTTACTTTAGTATTTTCTGGTAATGAATTTCAAATTTTGAGGCCCTTTATGTGCATAGAGTTTTTACACAGTGTGATATGAACATGGGGTACATCAAAAAGAGATCTGTGTCTTGTGTTATGGTCATATGTCCTGTTGAAGTTGGTGAGGAGAAGTTTGAGTGGAGGGTTTATGTTTGCATGTATTGTTTTATGTATGTAGTAGGCACATGAATAAGTATGGATGTTCTTTATGGTGAGCAGATTTAGACTTTTAAATATTGGTGGAGTATGCTGTCGGGAGTGGGAATTTGTTATTATTCTGACTGCAGCCTTTTGCTGGGTTATTAGTGGTCTTAGGTGATTTAATGTTGTTGATCCCCAAGCACAAATTCCATTTGTGAGATAAGGGTAGATGAGTGAATGATACAGTGCAAGGAGAGCTGATTGTGGAACATAGTACCGTATCTTTGATAGTATGCCTACAGTCTTGTTGCATGTGTGTCTGGAATTTGAGGCTACTGTCTAGGTGGATTCCTAGGAATTTTTCCTCTGCGAGTCTTGTGACGGGTGATCCATTTAGCGTTATGTTAAGTGGAACATTTGCAGCTCTGTTTCCAAACTGAATGAAATAGGTTTTGTCAGTATTTAGGGTAAGTTTATTAGTCATCATCCAGGCAGATACTTTCTGCAATTCGGCATTGACAGTGTTGGCGAGAATGACTGGGTTTCGGTTGGAGAAGACTTATATAGTGTTATCTGCAAATAATGTGGGTTTGAGTAGCTATAATGCATTTGGTAGGTCATTTATGTAGATGAGAAAGAGGAGTGGACCAAGGACACTTCCCTGTGGGACTCCTATTGTGATTGGTTGAGTAGAAGAGTTTGCAGCGTTTGTGTACACATATTGGCTTCTCTTACTAAGGTATGACTTTAGGTAGTTGAGGAAGTGGCCTCTTATACCATAGCATGTTAATTTAGTGTGCAGCAATTCATGGTTGACTCTATCAAAAGCTTTACGTAATTCAATGAAAATTCCCAGCAGGACTTCTTTCTTCTCGAGAGCGGTATATATTAGTTCTAGCATGTGTATGATAGCATCATTTGTGCTTTTATTATCCCTGAACCCAAACTGACAAGGGTTTAGTATGTTGTATGAGATGAGGTAGGAATAGATCTGTCTGTGAATTAATTTTTCAAAGATTTTAGAGAGCAGTGGTAAATTAGATATTGGTCTATAGTTATTCAACTGAGCTTGGTCACCTCCTTTGTGGATCGGAGTGACCCCTCACAATTTTGAGAATTACTGGGAAGGTGGAGGATTCTATGGATTTGTTAAAGAATGTTGAAATAGTCGGTGATAATACTTGAGAAGCTTTTTTTGTATATAAAAGTTGGCGAGTTGTTTATATCTCCTGCCTTGTTTTTAAGGGTGTTGATGATGAGTTGATGAGCGAGACTTCTGTTGGGTTGATAAAAACTAGGAATAGTGTATTCGGGTAGGTCCCCGTGTGGTAGTCTGATGGATGGGTGTGTGAGCTTGGGATTTTGCTCGCTAGGTTCTTTCCTAAGGCGGAGAAGAAAACATTGAGTCTGTTTGTTGTTTCAGTTGGTGGGAGTAGGGGTTCGTCTGATTTTGTTAATTTGATTCTTTTGTTTTTGGATGTCTTTTTAGTTCCAAGAATTTCAGATAGAGTTTTCCAGGTCTTTTTCATATCACCTTTGATGTTATGTAATCTGTTTTCATAATACAATTTTTTAGACTTTCTTATCAGGCTGGTAAGAGCTAATGAGTAACGTTTAGACTGGTCTCTAGTTATTTGACCCATTCTGTACTGTTTTTCATATTGGTGCTTTATGTTAATGGATTTAAGGATGCTGGGTGTTAGCCAGGGACTATTCAGTCTCTTTGCTGAGATTTGTTTAGTTTTTTAGGGTAGTGTTTGTTATAGAGGTAGTGGGCTTTTTTTTTTTAGAAAATTATTAATACATTCGTTCATATCTGTATGTCTCGAGCTCATTATGCCAGTCAGTGTTATTCATAGCTGCTATAAAGTTATTAACAGCTGTCTCGTTATGTAGTCTGAAGGTAACTTTAGTAGTGTCTTGGGGCAATTTGCCTAGGTTGGTTATGAGAAAGGTTGGGTAGTGGTCTGTGGTGTTGTCTGTGGTTATGCCTGATTTTAACTTTTTCAGGGTCCAGAGGCCAAATTTCAAAGTGTGCACCAGTGTCCAAGAATTTTCAAAAAATAATTTTGTTATTTTTTCTTATGAAATGGTAGAGAATCTTTTTCTGAAGGTAATAAAACAAAAAGTACAAAATTTGATGGAAAATTGACGAAATTATGCTATCGCGAATTTTGATGTGTCAGCGATATTTACGCATCGGCAATTTTGCCGACTTTGACTCCCATTTTAGGCCAATTATATTTAACAGTTATATTTATTCCAGGTGACGAAATTCTTAGCTATTTCACTAGTATTACTTCTATTCTGTTGATTGAGCATAAGAATTTGCCAAGTCAACTGTTTCAACTACAAAATAAAGTGATTGGAAATTGGTAATTTGGCCAATTTAATGCAAAGTTCAAAATATTCCAATTTCAAAATAGGGTCCAGAATAAACAATGCAGGCATTCCTGGCACTAAAATAACATTTCCTCTGTTCATTAGTTACATTTTCAGGCTTTACTAATGAATTCCATCTTGATTTTTTATTCACATAATGAATTTTTATTCAAACTAAAAAATAGATTTACTGTTATGCAATATTGTAATAACTGTATAAATAATATCACCACATTTGTCAACATATATTAGACCCACCAGCAGGCGTGTATTAGACTTGTGAGGTCATTTGTTTACTCTTGAACATCTGCAAAAATTAAACATTTCTGTTTCCTAGAGCTCAGTTTCAAGCCATTTCCAGTACAAATACCAATCAAAATCATCTCTATTTCTGTAATATATCTTCCATTCTATCAAATGAGACCAAAAAATTGCAAATACAACTATAAAAAACGTACAAAAAAACACTGCAAAGTCGCTGTTTTAATTGAAAATTACGGTCTCAGTTTTTTTCTCTCATTAAGCACTGTGTGCTGCAGGATTTGTTTTATCTGGTGCACACATACCACATATATGTATTCTCTCATATCTAGGCCAAAATTTACCGCTCACACCTTGTCAGAGTGAGCTGAGCTCATGACTTAGATCTACGGTTTGGACCCTCAACGTTTAGCCGTAGATCTATGGCACAGACTCTCAGAGGGTTAAAGGGGATATGGTGTTAGTCCAGATGTGGTCTATTAAAGAGATACTAGTCTCGGAGATTCTTGTAGGTTTAGATATTGTTGGTAGCAGCTGTGAGCAACAAGCGGTTTCTCATAGTGTTTGTGAATTCGGTAACTAGTGGGTCCTGTTCATGTAGTAGATTTATGTTGAAGTCTTCTGTTAGCAGCAGATGGTCTTTGTTCATATGTGCATCAGTTATCAAGTTTCCTAATTTTTCACTAAAGTAAATGTTTAACTGTGGTACTCTGTAGATGTTTATAACTGTGAGGGGCTTTTGTAGGCCTTTTGATTTAAATTTAGCTATGGTATATTCACCATGCTTATCCCTTGTGCAAGATTTATTGATATATTCAAGTTGATTTGAGTAGTAAATAGCCGTTCCACCCCCTTGCTGGTCTGTCCTACAGTTGTGTATGGCTGTGTAACCAGGAATGGGATAGACATCTATAGTACCGGGCTTTAGCCAGGTTTCGTGAGTGTGATGATTGACATACTGGAATGAAGAGAATTGAGTAATGCTGTGAGGTCATCATAATGTTTGCTCAAGGATCTGACTTTGTAATTAACCCTTTGACTGTTTCCGACGTATAAATACGTCTTACGAGCCAATGTTTCTGACATATTTATTCGCACAAATTCTAGCGGCTTCAAATCAAGCGCCAAAGGCCTGGTAGGCCTACACGAGAGAGAATGGGTCTCAGTGGTCGGTGTGCACCCTATGAAAAAAATCTGGGACCCAGCGGTGCATTCTGGGAACGCCATGTTGTTAGTCCATTTTCACCATGCCTCTCGGTAAGAAGTTCCTCACTCCTCGGCGGATTGGAGGTCTTTTGTTCCCAAGTGATAGCTCTAACAGCGATGAAAATGTCAGTGACAGTGAATTCCAGGGTTTTGAAGTGAGTGTTACCGGAAAAAGTGCCCAGGATAACGTAATTAGTGATGAAAACCCAGATGACCCACAACCTTCCACCTCTGGTGCTGTGCCAGCTTGTTCACGTTCACGTTCGCCTGTACCAGGACGAAAGAGGAAACTATTTGGTCGTGTACAACACCCAGATGATAGCAGTGATAGTGATAGTGATTTCAAGGTCATTGAAAGCAGTTCTAGTGACAGTGAGAGTGAATATTCCCCAGTGAAGCGGCAGTATATACGACGTGGCATGTGGTCTGGTAGTGTTTCATATGTTGTTCCAAGGGGAAGGAGAAACTCTGGGAGCACATCCCGTGGCCCTACACCACGACCTGATAGTGAAGATGACGATATTGTAACGATGGGTATGAATGGTGACAGTGAGGGAGGAGGCAGTGGTGGTGATAGTGAGGGTGGCACGGCCCATGTGGCACCATCAGCGGGCCACGCTACTACCCACACTGCTGACGCAGCACAACAACCAGCCTCACCCTACCCCACACTCCCACAACCTGCACCACCACAACCTGCACAACCACAACCTGCACAACCACAACCACGGTACAATATCCAGACCCCACCAGCAGACTGCATCTGGGATTGGCAGGACGGTGACGAGTTTGTTCCCAGTCCCCATGACTTTGATGAAACACAAAGTGGAATAAAGCCATCTTGTCCACTTGGGAACAATGCCAGTGAACTGGACTGCTTTGAGTTATTCTTCAATGAACCCCTGATGGACATCATTGTCAGGGAAACAAACACATACTGTGATTACACCATGGCAAATACAATTCTCTCACCAAAATCATGGCTACACAAGTGGGAGGAGACAACTGTGGCAGAGATGTACCTGTTTTTTGCCACAATAATGCTTATGCCACATGTGTATAAGTACACTGTCACCACATACTGGGCAACAGAACGCTTGATTTCAACTCCAGGTTTTAGTGACATTATAGGTGTCAATCGTTTCCTGATACTGTTACGTATGTTACACTTTTCAGACAAAACCAGGCCTGACAGAAGTGACAGGTTATATAAGATCAGAAATGTGTTTATGTACCTGAAACAAAAGTGCTGCATGTATTTTTATCCCTTCAGGAAGCTTGTTATTGATGAGTCCTTGATTTTATTCAAAGGAAGACTCTCATTCAAGCAATATATACCAAGCAAGAGGAAATGCTTTGGTATAAAGCTATTTGTACTGTGTGATTGCAGAAGTGGTCTAGTTTTGGATATCATTGTGTACACTGGCAGTAATACTTTGAGAGATACCATGAAGTTATTGGGTATCTCTGGTGATGTGGTTCGAACAGTGTTGGAACCATATCTTGGTAAGGGGCATATGTTATTTACTGATAACTGGTACACAAGCCCCTTACTCAGTGATTTCTTGCGAGTGAACTTGACAGACGTGTGTGGCACAGTGCGTGGTAATCGTAAACATATGCCAAGGTTCAACGCTGGCACTCGCAGAGGTGAGGTGCAAGCCTTTGCTGCCAATGACATCATGGCATTTCGGTGGCATGACAAACGTGATGTCACATTGTTGACATCAGTTCACATAAATGAAATGGTACCCAGTGGCAGGGACAACAGAGAGACCAATGAACCCATTCTAAAGCCTGCAGCTGTCATGGACTACAACCTCAATATGCGCTTAGTGGACAAATGTGACATGCAGATTGGGTTTGCAGACTGTGTACACAAGAGTTATAAGTGGTATATAAAACTTTTTTTCCATCTTGTTGATATCTCTATGCTAAATGCTTATAACATATACAAGTTGAAGACCAACAAAACAACAAAATATGGTGAATTTTGCCTGTCAGTAATCAGACAAATAATTGCAAAGTACCAAGGAGCAACTCCTGCAATAGACCAGCGCCCACAGACGTCATCTCGTTTGAGGCCTGGTGATCACTACCCCATACAACTGCCTCCTACTACTGCCAAGAAAAATGCTCAGAAGAGGTGTTATGTATGTATGCATACCACAAAACGCCCACAAACACGCAGAGACACTCGTTTTATGTGTGAGGAGTGTGAAGTGCCCCTCTGCATATACCCATGTTTCAAAGAGTTCCACAAGCTGCAGCAGTTCTAGGAATGTGTTTAGTGACTACATATGTATATATATTATGGAACAATAGTAATAAACATTGTTTTGTATTGTTTGTTTGTGTAAACAAAGTGTATACACAAACTAATAGTGATACAGTTTTTTCTGTTATTGTGTTGTAAACAATGAGTGTATATTTGAAGAATGCACCTTACATTGGTCTCACAGGCCACATAAGTTACCTGGAACAGAAAAATATTGAAAAATGCAAGAAACCTTTGAATTAGAGTAAATAAAAGAATACCGGGTGGGCGGCGGTCGCCGCTGTTGCCGTACGCACGTCACTTTCTGCAAACTTTGCGGCTCTATATCTCGGTAAGTACTGATGGCAAATTTTTTTTTTAGGCTTAAAACACTACTAAAAATATTCCTAACATTTTCATAAGAAAAAATAATTTTTTTTTTTCGAATATTTGGCGACATAGAATGACAGTTTCAGAGAGGGGCCTGAAACAGTCAAAGGGTTAAAGATAGTTATGTTATTGTTTTCTCTGAGTAATGTCTTTGCTTGGTCTGCCGTATAATAATTACAGTTGCTGTTTGATATGTGTAAGTCATTTAACCCTTTGACTGTTTTCGACGTATAAATACGTCTTACGAGCCAATGTTTCTGACATATATATACTCAATAATTCTAGCGGCTTCAAATCAAGCGGGAGAAAGCTGGTAGGCCCACATGTGAGAGAATGGGTCTGTGTGGTCAGTGTGCACCACATAAAAAAAATCCTGCAGCACACATTGCGTAATGAGAAAAAAAAACTGATCGTTTTTTTGGAATAAAACGCCGACTTTGAGGTGTATTTTCGTATAGTATTTATCGTTGTATTCGCGTTTTCATGGTCTTAGGTGATAAAATGGAAAACATATTACAGAAATAGAGATGATTTTCATTACTTTGACGATGAAAACGACCTTGAAACTGAGCTCAAAGTAGCGGAAATGTTCGATTTTTACCAATGTTCAAGAGTAAATAAATCACACCACACGTCCAATACACGTCAACTGGGGAGTCTAATATTCTTTCACTAGTGCACTGATATTATTTATACCATTTTTACAATAATGCAGTCGTCTGCATAACAGTAAATTTTGTATTTTTTTGTATGAATAAAAAATCAAAATAGAAAGCAATAATAATATAAGAGGGGCCTAGAGATGTGACTAATGAACAGAACATATGTTATTTTAGTGCCACGAATGTCTACCTTGTTTATTCTGGACCCTATTTTGAAATTGGCATCTTTTTTAGTTTGCGTGAAATTGGCCAAATTGCCAATTTCTGACCACCATATTGGGTAGTCCAAATTAGTAAATGGGAGGTTTCTTGTACTCAGCTGATAGATAAAATGGAGTTCTAAAGAAATAGCTATGAGTTTGGTCAACTGGAACAATGGAATTGGCTAAAAATAGGGCTCAAAGTCGGCGAAATCGCCGATACGCATATGTCGCCGAGACCGCTATCTTCGCGGGAGCATAATTCCTCGAGTTTTCGACCAAATTTCGAACTTTTGGTGTCATTACCATCGGGAAAAGATTCTCTATCATTTCACAAGAAAAATTTTTTTTTTTTTTTTTTTTCAAAAATTGAGCGACATAGAATGACAGTTTCAGAGAGGGGCCTGAAACAGTCAAAGGGTTAATAAAAGGTTTACATCAGGATCAATGCCTGTAATCATAAGAATGAGAGTGACTCCACTGTCTTCAAGTTATGTCCTGGAATTTGTATTAATAAAGCCACTGGATGGCGAAACATTTACAATAAAGATGCCCAGATGTTGCACATGTGTCTTCATTTCATCTACTTCACCTAGATTATAGCTTCGAGGGTTATTTTCATTACCAAGGGCTATCCACACTATTACACTTATCCACATTGAACTTCATGTGCCATTTTTCAGACCAAGACATTAATTTGTCCAAATCCTCCTGGAGTTCATTGCTATCCTCCTCAGAATGACTTATATGGCCTATCTTTGTATCATCAGCAAATTTACTCATGTCACTCGTAATCCCTTTATCAAGGTCATTAATGTAATTATGAACAAGAGAGGGCTTAAAACTGATCCTTGTGGAATGCCACTTGTGACTAATCCCCATTCAGATTTCACCCCATTAATGGTAACTCTCTGCTTTCTATTGGTAAGCCATGCCTCTATCCATGCTAGAACTTTACCTCTTATACCATGAGCTGCCACTTTTCTTAAGAGTCTCTTGTGAGGTACTCTATTGAAGGCTTTACTAAAATCCAAATAAACAATATCGTATTCTTTATTACTGTCAACTGCCTCAAATGTTCTATTGAAGAACGTCAGTAAATTTGTCAGGCAGGAACAACCTCTCGTGAACCCATGCTGAGATTCATTAACCCCTTCAGGGTCCAAGGCCAAAATCTGATGTGGTGCTCCAGTGTCCAAGAAATTTTGAAAAAAAAAAAATTATTTTTTCTTATAGAATTAAAGAGTATATTTTTGTGAAGGTAATAAGACAAAAAAAAAAATTCTGGTCAGTACTTACCAAGATACAGTGCTGAGAAGTTGACCCAAAATGACATGGTGGCGGCAACATCGATGATTTCCACATACACGCGTTACTTTATTTAATGTTTTTTGTAGTTTTTTCTTTGCTTTTTTTTTAATTTTTTTTCTTTTCCTACTAACATTTGGGGCTTAAGAGACCAATACTTTATATAATGTACAGTGGTCCCTCAATAATCATCCGGCCTGAAAGTCGTCCATTTCGGAAATACATAGTCCTGTTATTTCGTCTAAATATTGGCTCGCAAATGGTCCGGTAACTCGCTAATAGTCCTTCGTCCGGGACGCGTACTCACGCTCTGAGCCGCCTGGGCCTTCCCTTCCCAGCCAGTGTGCCATTGTTTACCTGTGAGAGACTGTCCCCTCACGTGCTCCAGCGAAATATTTCATAATATTCCATTTATTTTAGTGCTTGCAAGTGCTATACAAGCTACCATGGCTCCAAAGAAAGCTCCTAGTGCCAAGCCTTTGGTAAAGAAGGTGAGAAATACGATTGAATTTAAGAAAAACATCATTGAACAATATGATAGTGGCGTACGTGTGGGCGAACTGGCCAGGATGTATAACAAATCCCGTACAACCATATCTTCCATCATAGCCAAGAAAAAGGAAATCAAGGATGCTGTTGTTGCAAAGGGGGTAAATATACTGACAAAAATGAGATCACCAGTACTCGAAGATGTTGAGAAGTTATTATTGGTGTGGATAAACGACAAACAATTAGCAGGAGATAGTCTTATTATTTTTATTTTTATTATCACACTGGCCGATTCCCACCAAGGCAGGGTGGCCCGAAAAAGAAAAACTTTCACCATCATTCACTCCATCACTGTCTTGCCAGAAGGGTGCTTTACACTACAGTTTTTAAACTGCAGCATTAACACCCCTCCTTCAGAGTGCAGGCACTGTACTTCCTATCTCCAGGACTCAAGTCCGGCCTGCCGGTTTCCCTGAACCCCTTCATAAATGTTACTTTGCTCACACTCCAACAGCACGTCAAGTATTAAAAACCATTTGTCTCCATTCACTCCTATCAAACACGCTCACACATGCCTGCTGGAAGTCCAAGCCCCTCGCACAAAAAACCTCCTTTACCCCCTCCCTCCAACCTTTCCTAGGCCGACCCCTACCCCGCCTTCCTTCCACTACAGACTGATACACTCTTGAAGTCACTCTGTTTCACTCCATTCTCTCTACATGTCCGAACCACCTCAACAACCCTTCCTCAGCCCTCTGGACAACAGTTTTGGTAATCCCGCACCTCCTCCTAACTTCCAAACTTCGAATTCTCTGCATTATATTCACACCACACATTGCCCTCAGACATGACATCTCCACTGCCTCCAGCCTTCTCCTCGCTGCAACATTCATCACCCATGCTTCACACCCACATAAGAGCGTTGGTAAAACTATACTCTCATACATTCCCCTCTTTGCCTACAAGGACAAAGTTCTTTGTCTCCACAGACTCCTAAGTGCACCGCTCACCCTTTTCCCCTCATCAGTTCTATGATTCACCTCATCTTTCATAGACCCATCCGCTGACACGTCCACTTCCAAATATCTGAATACATTTACCTCCTCCATACTCTCTCCCTCCAATCTGATATCCAATCTTTCATCACCTAATCTTTTTGTTATCCTCATAACCTTACTCTTTCCTGTATTCACTTTTAATTTTCTTCTTTTGCATACCCTACCAAATTCGTCAACCAATCTCTGCAACTTCTCTTCAGAATCTCCCAAGAGCACAGTGTCATCAGGAAAGAGCAACTGTGACAACTCCCACTTTGTGTGTGATTCTTAATCTTTTAACTCCAAGCCTCTTGCCAAGACCCTCGCATTTACTTCTCTTACAACCCCATCTATAAATATATTAAACAACCATGATGACATCACACATCCTTGTCTAAGGCCTACTTTTACTGGGAAATAATTTCCCTCTTTCCTACATACTCTAACTTGAGCCTCACTATCCTCGTAAAAACTCTTCACTGCTTTCAGTAACCTACCTCCTACACCATACACCTGCAACATCTGCCACATTGTCCCCCTATCCACCCTGTCATATGCCTTTTCCAAATCCATAAATGCCACAAAGACCTCTTTAGCCTTATCTAAATACTGTTCACTTATATGTTTCACTGTAAACACCTGGTTCACACACCCCCTACCTTTCCTAAAGCCTCCTTGTTCATCTGCTATCCTATTCTCCGTCTTACTCTTAATTCTTTCAATAATAGCTCTACCATACACTTTACCAGGTATACTCAACAGACTTATCCCCCTATAATTTTTGCACTCTCTTTTGTCCCCTTTGCCTTTATACAAAGGAACTATGCATGCTCTCTCCCAATCCCTAGGTACCTTACCCTCTTCCATACATTTATTAAACAATTGCACCAACCACTCCAAAACTATATCCCCACCTGCTTTTAACATTTCTATCTTTATCCCATCAATCCAGGCTGCCTTACCCCCTTTCATTCTACCTACTGCCTCACGAACTTCCCCCACACTCACAACTGGCTCTTCCTCACTCCTACAAGATGTTATTCCTCCTTGCCCTATACACGAAATCACAGCTTCCCTATCTTCATCAACATTTAACAATTCTCAAAATATTCCCTCCATCTTCCCAATACCTCTAACTCTCCATTTAATAACTCTCCTCTCCTATTTTTAACTGACAAATCCATTTGTTCTCTAGGCTTCCTTAACTTGTTAATCTCACTCCAAAACTTTTTCTTATTTTCAACAAAATTTGTTGATAACATCTCACCCACTCTCTCATTTCCTCTCTTTTTACATTGCTTCACCACTCTCTTAACCTCTCTCTTTTTCTCCATATACTCTTCCCTCCTTGCATTGCTTCTACTTTGTAAAAACTTCTCATATGCTAACGTTTTCTCCCTTACTACTCTCTTTACATCATCATTCCACCAATCGCTCCTCTTCCCTCCCGCACCCACTTTCCTGTAACCACAAACTTCTGCTGAACACTCTAACACTACATTTTTAAACCTACCCCATACCTCTTCGACCCCATTGCCTATGCTCTCATTTGCCCATCTATCATCCAATAGTTGTTTATATCTTACCCTAACTGCCTCCTCTTTTAGTTTATAAACCTTCACCTCTCTCTTCCCTGATGCTTCTATTCTCCTTGTATCCCATCTACCTTTTACTCTCAGTGTAGCTACAACTAGAAAGTGATCTGATATATCTGTGGCCCCTCAATAAACATGTACATCCTGAAGTCTACTCAACAGTCTTTTATCTACTAATACATAATCCAACAAACTACTGTCATTTTGCCCTACATCATATCTTGTATACTTATTTATCCTCTTTTTCTTAAAATATGTATTACCTATAACTAAACCCCTTTCTATACAAAGTTCAATCAAAGGGCTCCCATTTTCATTTACACCTGGCACCCCAAACTTACCTACCACACCCTCTCTAAAAGTTTCTCCTACTTTAGCATTCAGATCCCCTACCACAATTACTCTCTCACTTGGTTCAAAGGCTCCTATACATTCACTTAACATCTCCCAAAATCTCTCTCTCTCCTCTACATTCCTCTCTTCTCCAGGTGCATACACGCTTATTATGACCCACTTTTCGCATCCAACCTTTACTTTAATCCACATAATTCGTGAATTTACACATTCATATTCTCTTTTCTCCTTCCATAACTGATCCTTCAACATTACTGCTACCCCTTCCTTTGCTCTAACTCTCTCAGATATTCCAGATTTAATCCCATTTATTTCCCCCCACCGAAACTCCCCTACCTCCTTCAGCTTTGTTTCGTTTTGGGCTAGGACATCCAACTTCTTTTCATTCATAACATCAGCAATCATCTGTTTCTTGTCATCCGCACTACATCCACGCACATTCAAGCATCCCAGTTTTATAAAGTTTTTCTTCTTCTCTTTTTTAGTAAATGTCTACAGGAGAAGGGGTTACTAGCCCATTGCTCCCGGCATTTTAGTCGCCTCATACGACACGCATGGCTTATGGAGGAAAGATTCTTTTCCACTTCCCCATGGACAATAGAAGAAATAAAGAAGAACAAGAGCTATTTAGAAAAAGGAGAAAAACCTAGATGTATGTATATATATATGCATGTGCGTGTCTGTGAAGTGTGACCAAAGTGTAAGTAGGAGTAGCAAGATATCCCTGTTATCTAGCGTGTTTATGAGACAGAAAAAGAAACCAGCAATCCTACCATCATGCAAAACAGTTACAGGTTTCTGTTTCACAGTCATCTGGCAGGACGGTAGTACTTCCCTGGGTGGTTGCTGTCTACCAACCTACTACTAGTCTTATGACGTCGCTTATTTGTGAAAGGCTAGGCAGTTGCATGACGATTTGGCAAAGAAATTGCCTGCAACTAGTGGTGATGTGAGTGAATTTAAGGCCAGCAAAGGCTGGTATGAGAGATTTAAGAAGCATACTGGCATACATAGTGTAGTAAGGCATGGTGAGGCTGCCAGTTCGGACCACAAGGCGGCTGAAAAATATGTGCATGAATTCAAGGAGTGTGAAGGCTTACTCAGCCCTGTAACAACTTAATACAGTATTACCAAGGCTGGCTCCTCCTCAGGAAAATTAATGAATAGAAAAAGAAATAATAACAGACAAACATAAACACTTTATTATATAGAAAATATAAAATATAAAACACTTAAATGTGAAATATTAATCCTACATTAAAGAAAATGAAAAATATAAATGATAACTGAATTCAGCGCTAATATATATAGGGGTGTCCGGTATTGGTGACACTGTGTGTTGTTGAAATCGTAGCCGTTGCTGATGATGGGGGGGGGTCGCAGGTGTTGGTTACGACCCACTGGCTAGTTCTTCACAGTATAGCTGTGAGTATTATGTCCCGATGACAGGAAAGCAGGTTCTTTACCACTGCAATGATGAGGGGTTATGTCATGCAATTTCATACAGGTGCACAGGTAATTAAATCCAAAAAGGGGAAGTCTCAGGACGTTAGTCCATCTCCATCAGTTTTCCTCGTTGATTGGCAGGTGACCCTCTCTGTCATCCAAGAGTAGTGCTGGGAGCTGTGAGTCTAGTGATTACTGTTTGGACCGGAGCCCCACACGTCACCTTTCCGGGGGGGGGGGGGAAGAAGGAGGGGAAGGAACAGCGGGAGCTAGACTGACCCTACCTTAACAAGCAGCCGGCAGTCAAACTATCACTTTAGGGGTGGGGGAAAAAAGGCGGGAATAGTGGGAGCTTGACTTACCCTACCTTAACAAGTAGCCGGCAATGAAACTGTTGTTACTATATACTCCCTCGCTACTCCTATCTATTGAACTTTTCCCTCACAAGGAGTACATAAACAGTGAAGGACTGAAACCTGAACAAGTGTTCAATTGTGATGAAACAGGCCTCTTTTGGAAGAAAATGCCAAAGAGGACCTACATTACCCAGGAAGAAAAGGCACTGCCAGGACACAATCCTATGAAAGACAGGCTGATGCTAATGTTCTGTGCTAATGCTAGTGGGGATTTCAAAGTGAAGCCGTTACTAGTGTACCATTCTGAAAATCCCAGAGTGTTCAAGAAAAACAATGTTATGAAGAGCAAATTGTGTGTGTTTTGGAGATCTAATAGTAAGGCATGGGTCACAAGGGACATTTTCGTCGAGTGGTTCAATGAAGTGTTTGGCCCTAGTGTGAAGAATTACCTCCTGGAAAAGAAATTGGATCTCAAGTGCCTCCTAGTAATGGACAATGCACCTGCTCATCTTCCAAACTTAGATGACCTAATTCTGAAGGAGTTTGGGTTCATCACAGTAAAGTTCTTGCCCCTGAATACCACTCCTCTCCTCCAGCCCATGGACCAGCAAGTCATATCAAACTTTAAAAAAAAACTACACCAAAGCAATGTTTGAAAGGTGCTTTAATGTGACCTCAGACACTCACTTGACCCTACGAGATTTTTGGAAAGAACATTTCAGTATTCTCCATTGCGTAAGCCTTATAGGTAAGGCTTGGGAGGGAGTGACTACCAGGACTTTGAACTCTGCTTGGAGAAAATTGTGGCCAGATTGTGTCCACAAGAGGGATTTTGAAGGGTTTGAGGCAGCCCATGATGAGCCTATGTCAGTTGTAAACTCTACTGTTGCACTGGAGAGTTCCCTGGGGTTGGATGTGAGTTTGGAGGATGTGGAAGAGTTGGTGGAGGACCACAAAGAAGAGCTAACCACTGAGGAGCTTAAATAGCTTCAGCAGGAAGAGCAACAGATCGCAGCTCAGAATCTTGCTGCAGAGGAGGAGGAAGCGAGATGGAGGAAGGTGCCTTCTTCAGAAATTAAGGAGATTTTTGAAATGTGGGGTAGAATGGAAAGATTTATGGAGAAACATCACCCAGAGAAGGATGTTGCAAGCCATATCGGCAACTTGTACAGTGACAGAGTCTTGGCCCATTTTAGGGAAGTTTTAAAGAGACACCAGAAACAGAGCTCTCTGGACAGTTTTTTTGCGAGACAGGACTCCAGTGACTCTCAAGCTGGTCCTAGTGGCATTAAGAAACAGAGAAGAGAAGTAACCCCAGAAAACAATTGTTACCCGAGGTGTTGATGGAAGGGGATTTCCCTTCCAAACAGTAAATAATCCAATCTGTCTCCTTCTCCAGTCTTCCATACACAAAGAAGAATCCCCAATAAAGGTAAGTGTTATTCTGTGAATGTTTAATTCATCATGTGTCACTGTATTGTTTATGTACTACATCTATATTTCATGTAAAAAATTTTATTGTTTTAATACTTCTGGGTGTCAGGAACGGGTTAATTGAATTTACATTATTTCTTATGGGGAAAATTGATTCGTAAATCGTCCATTTCGATGATAGTCCCACTTCCAGGAACGGATTATGGACGATAATTGAGGGACCACTGTATATACATAAACTCTCTGTATTGAACACAATAACCGCACTAAAGTTATTATCATATTATTGTTTACCGCTTTTGTTTATTACAATAAACATGCACAAATCTTGTATAATACTAATGTTCTATCATATATTTACATATTTACAATCACTGGACATGGTTTTAGAACTGCTGGAGCTTGTGGAAGTCCTTGAAACAAGGCACCATGCACAGAGGTACCTTACATTCCTCACACACAAACCGAGTGTCTTTGCGTCTTTGTTGCCGTCGTTTTGTTTGTGCACAGACAATGCATCTCTTTTGAGCAAATTTCTTCTGAGTTGAAGGAAGCTGTATTATGAAATGATCACCTTCCCTCCTCAAATGCTTGGGTATATCCTGAGAAGTTCGAGGACCTTGTTGTATAGCAGGTATTGTTTCCTGGTACTTCATTATGAGTTGTCTGACAACGGACAAACAAAATTCACCATACGGTGGTCTGTTGCCAGTCTTCATTTGGTACATATTATATGCATTGAGCATTGAAATGTCCATGAGATGGAAGAAAAGTTTCATGTACCACTTGTAACTTTTACGAACACAATCAACAAAGCCAATCTGCATGTCACATTTGTCAACCAAGCGCATGTTTTGTGTATAATCAATCACTGTCACTGGTTTTCGAATACGTTCATTAGTCACTCGATCAACTTTGCCACTGTCTTGCATTTCGTTATGGTGAATGGTTGTCAACAATGGTTGTGGTGGGCTGGTGGCTGACTCCTTGAACTGCGGAGTCAGCAGTGTGGGTCTCAGCCTGAGCTGGTGAGTCACGCATATGGCTGTGGCACTACCATCACCACTACCACCATCTACAGATGCCTGTGGTCTATCCATGCCAAGTGTAGCCACATCATCCTCACTTTCACTGTCTATTCCTGGTGTAGGGCCACGGGATGTACTCTGTCCCCTGGGCACTGCATAGGGTACACTACCCGAGCACATGCGGCGGCGTACATACCGACGCTTCACTGGTGAATGTGTTTCCTCACTATCACTACTCGAATGATCGTCAAGAGCAATAAAATCACAATCCACATCACTATCATGATCATTACTGAAGTCAGAGGCCTGGCCACGCGAAAATAATAGTTTTCTCTTGCGTTGAGGTATAACTGACCGTGACTGAGGAGTGCCCACACCAGAGGTAGAAGGCTGAGGATCGTCAGGGTTTTCTGCACTATTGTCAATATCCTGGTCATTCCTTTCAGTCACTAACTGATCAAAGCCAAAGAATTCGTCTTCATTTCCACTTCCATCAGTGTCAGAACTATCAGACAGGAAGAGGAGAGTCCCAGTTTTCCTTGGAGTGAGAGCTGCCTTGTTACGAGGCATGGTGAACAAGGGTAACTGAGCCGGCGTTCCCACAATGCTATGCGGGTGCCTAGATTTTTTGTTTATGGCGCACACCCACCACGCAGACCCATTCTCTTACATGTAGGCCTATGAGCATTTTCACACTAAATTTGACGGCGCTAGAATTTTGGGACGGGACAGACCCTGAAAGGGTTAATCAAATTATGCTCTTCAAGGTGACTTCTAATAATGTCAGCTATAATTGAGGAATTGTTAAATGTTGATGAAGATAGGGAAGCTGTGATTTCGTGTATAGGGCAAGGAGGAATAACATCTTGTAGGAGTGAGGAAGAGCCAGTTGTGAGTGTGGGGGAAGTTCGCGAGGCAGTAGGTAAAATGAAAGGGGGTAAGGCAGCCGGGATTGATGGGATAAAGATAGAAATGTTAAAAGCAGGTGGGGATATAGTTTTGGAGTGGTTGGTGCAATTATTTAATAAATGTATGGAAGAGGGTAAGGTACCTAGGGATTGGCAGAGAGCATGCATAGTTCCTTTGTATAAAGGCAAAGGGGATAAAAGAGAGTGCAAAAATTATAGGGGGATAAGTCTGTTGAGTGTACCTGGTAAAGTGTATGGTAGAGTTATAATTGAAAGAATTAAGAGTAAGACGGAGAATAGGATAGCAGATGAACAAGGAGGATTTAGGAAAGGTAGGGGGTGTGTGGACCAGGTGTTTACAGTGAAACATATAAGTGAACAGTATTTAGATAAGGCTAAAGAGGTCTTTGTGGCATTTATGGATTTGGAAAAGGCGTATGACAGGGTGGATAGGGGGGCAATGTGGCAGATGTTGCAAGTGTATGGTGTAGGAGGTAGGTTACTGAAAGCAGTGAAGAGTTTTTACGAGGATAGTGAGGCTCAAGTTAGAGTATGTAGAAAAGAGGGAATTTTTTTCCCAGTAAAAGTAGGCCTTAGACAAGGATGTGTGATGTCACCATGGTTGTTTAATATATTTATAGATGGGGTTGTAAGAGAAGTAAATGCGAGGGTCTTGGCAAGAGGCGTGGAGTTAAAAGATAAAGAATCACACACAGGGTGGGAGTTGTCACAGCTGCTCTTTGCTGATGACACTGTGCTCTTGGGAGATTCTGAAGAGAAGCTGCAGAGATTGGTGGATGAATTTGGTAGGGTGTGCAAAAGAAGAAAATTAAAGGTGAATACAGGAAAGAGTAAGGTTATGAGGATAACAAAAAGATTAGGTGATGAAAGATTGAATATCAGATTGGAGGGAGAGAGTATGGAGGAGGTGAACGTATTCAGATATTTGGGAGTGGACGTGTCAGCGGATGGGTCTATGAAAGATGAGGTGAATCATAGAATTGATGAGGGAAAAAGAGTGAGTGGTGCACTTAGGAGTCTGTGGAGACAGAGAACTTTGTCCTTGGAGGCAAAGAGGGGAATGTATGAGAGCATAGTTTTACCAACGCTCTTATATGGGTGTGAAGCATGGGTGATGAATGTTGCAGCGAGGAGAAGGCTGGAGGCAGTGGAGATGTCATGTCTGAGGGCAATGTGTGGTGTGAATATAATGCAGAGAATTCGTAGTTTGGAAGTTAGGAGGAGGTGCGGGATTACCAAAACTGTTGTCCAGAGGGCTGAGGAAGGGTTGTTGAGGTGGTTCGGACATGTAGAGAGAATGGAGCGAAACAGAATAACTTCAAGAGTGTATCAGTCTGTAGTGGAAGGAAGGCGGGGTAGGGGTCGGCCTAGGAAGGGTTGGAGGGAGGGGGTAAAGGAGGTTTTGTGTGCGAGGGGCTTGGACTTCCAGCAGGCATGTGTGAGCGTGTTTGATAGGAGTGAATGGAGACAAATGGTTTTTAATACTTGACGTGCTGTTGGAGTGTGAGCAAAGTAACATTTATGAAGGGATTCAGGGAAACCGGCAGGCCGGACTTGAGTCCTGGAGATGGGAAGTACAGTGCCTGCACTCTGAAGGAGGGGTGTTAATGTTGCAGTTTAAAAACTGTAGTGTAAAGCACCCTTCTGGCAAGACAGTGATGGAGTGAATGATGGTGAAAGTTTTTCTTTTTCGGGCCACCCTGCCTTGGTGGGAATCGGCCAGTGTGATAATAAAAAAAAAAAAAAAAAAAAAAAAAAAAAAAAAAAATAACTTGCCCACTATAGATGTCAGGCTTATTGGACGGTAATTTGAAGGAATGGGCTTATCCCCTGATTTGAATATAGGAACCACATTAGCCATCTTCCACAGCTCTGCCACAACACCGGTAAGGATGGACGCATTAAATACACTCATTAATGGCTGGTTATTGAGGCTAAAACCTTGGGTAGTTTTAAATTTGTGTTGGATAATTACATAAGTGAGAGGGGTTGGATGTGAGTGGGACTTGCACATGAGTAAATAGAATTATCGAAGCTTATTGCTTGGGTAGCATTGAAAATTGAGTTTGGCAAATATTCTGTTAGTGGGATGGATTGTGAAGGACCTGTCTAGTATGGGCCAACAGGCCTGCTGCAGTGTATTATTATTACTACGTATGTATTATAAAAATAATAATTATTATTTTTTTTTTTTTAACAAGTCGGCCGTCTCCCACCGAGGCAGGGTGACCCAAAAAAGAGAGAAAATCCCTAAAAAGAAAATACTTTCATCATCATTCAACACTTTCACCTCACTCACACATAATCACTGTTTTTGCAGAGGTGCTCAGAACACAACAGTTTAGAAGCATGTACCTATAAAGCTACACAACATATCCCTCCAAACTGCTAATATCCCAAACCCCCTCCTTTAGAGTGCAGGCATTGTACTTCCCATTTCCAGGACTCAAGTCCGGCTATATAAAAATAACCGGTTTCCCTGAATCCCTTCACTAAATATTACCCTGCTCACACTCCAACAGATCGTCAGGTCCCAAATATCATGTGTCTCCATTCACTCCTATCTAACACGCTCACGCACGCTTGCTGGAAGTCCAAGCCCTTCGCCCACAAAACCTCCTTTACCCCCTCCCTCCAACCTTTTCGAGGACGACCCCTACCCTGCCTTCCTTCCCCTACAGATTTATACACTCTCCATGTCATTCTTCTTTGATCCATTCTCTCTAACTGACCAAACCACCTCAACAACCCCTCTTCTGCCCTCTGACTAATACTTTTATTAACTCCACACCTTCTCCTAATTTCCACACTCCAGATTTTCTGCATAATATTTACACCACACATTGCCCTTAGACAGGACATCTCCACCGCCTCCAACCGCCTCCTCGCTGCTGCATTCACAACCCAAGCTTCACTCCCATATAAGAGTGTTGGTACTACTATACTTTCATACATTCCCTTCTTTGCCTCCATAGATAACGTTTTTTTGTCTCCACATATACCTCAACGCACCACTCACCTTTTTTCCTTCATCAATTCTATGATTAACCTCATCCTTCATAAATCCATACGCCGACACGTCGACTCCCAAGTATCTGAAAACATTCACTTCTTCCATACTCCTCCTCCCCAATTTGATATCAAATTTTTCTTTATCTAAATCATTTGATACCCTCATCACCTTACTCTTTTCTATGTTCACTTTCAACTTTCTACCTTTACACACACTCCCAAACTCATCCACTAACCTTTGCAATTTTTCTTTAGAATCTCCCATGAGCATAGTATCATCAGCAAAAAGTAACTGTGTCAATTCCCATTTTGTATTTGATTCCCCATAATTTAATCCCACCCCTCTCCCGAACACCCTAGCATTTACTTCTTTTACAACCCCATCTATGAATATATTAAACAACCATGGTGACATTACACATCCCTCTCTAAGACCTATTTTTACTGGGAAGTAGTCTCCCTCTCTTCTACACACCCTAACCTGAGCCTCACTATCATCATAAAAACTCTTTACAGCATTTAATAACTTACCACTTATTCCATATACTTGCAACATCTACCACATTGCTTCCCTATCCACTCTATCATATGCCTTTTCTAAATCCATAAATGCAATAAAAACTTCCCTACCTTTATCTAAATACTGTTCACATATATGCCTCAATGTAAACACTTGATCAACACATCCCCTACCCACTCTGAAACCTCCTTGCTTATCCACAATCCTACATTTTGTCTTACCTCTAATTCTTTCAATTATAACCCTACCGTACACTTTTCCTGGTGTACTCAGTAAACTTATTCCTCTATAATTTTTACAATCTCTTTTGTCCCCCTTCCCTTTATATAAAGGGACTATACATGCTCGCTGCCAATCCCTAGGTACCTTCCCCTCTTTCATACATTTATTAAACAAAAATACCAACCACTCCAACACTATATCCCCCCCTGCTTTTAACATTTCTGTCATGATCCCATCAGTTCCAGCTGCTTTACCCCCTTTCATTCTACGTAATGCCTCACACACCACCCCCACACTCACATCCTGTTCTTCACTCCTAAAAGATGTTATACCTCCCTGGCCAGTGCATGAAATTACCGCTTCCCTTTCTTCGTTGACATTTAACCCTTAAATTGTCCAAACCTATATATACGTTTTTTCAACATCTGAAAGTATGTAAAAAATGTAGATCTTCTTTTCTGTTTTACACTTGAAAATGTGTAAAAAAAAACTTTTATCTCCTTTTTTTTTTTGTTATATATGAAAATATGTAAAAAAAAAGTAGATCTACTTTTGTAGCACTACGAATTTGAATGTCGATCTGTTTGGACCGTTTAAGGGTTAAAAGTTCCTCAAAATATTATTATTAATTTAGGGAAGTGGAGCACAGATCCAACTCTCTTGATCAAGAGCCCCTCACCAAGGAACCTCCCTTGAGGGGGAAGTTCGCATCCTGAAATTTCGTTCGTATCTAGAAGCAAAAAGTCGAACGAGTAACTGTTCATATCCTGAAAAATTTGCATAGTGGGGCATTCATAAGCCATGGTTCCACTGTACAGTGCCTGCACTCTTAAGGGATGGGGATATTGCAGTTTGCAGGGGCATCTTAGTTGTAATGTAGCTTCTGGCAAGATAATGATGGAGTGAGTGATGGTGAAAGTGTTTCTCTTTTCAGGTCTCCCACTTTGTTGTGGGAGATAGCCAGTGTGTTAAAAAAAAAAAAAGTATTGTGGAACAATGTTCAGTTAGTGAAATTAGTATGTCTTCATAATGCTACACATTAAGAACTAGGATAAAAAGCTGCATTTTATTATTAATTTTTTAACACACCTGCCTTCTCCCACCGAAGCACAATGACCCGAAAAAGTAGAAAACTATAAAGTTTATCTTCTTTTTACATTTTTTGTCAATGAGCTGGGTATATCCCACTGAGGCAGGGTGACCTAAAAAGAAAACCAAACATTTTACTTTTTAAATTTAGTAATTTGTACTGGAGAAGGGGTTACTAGCCCCTTGCTCCTGACATTTTAGTCACCTTTCATGACATGCATGGCTTACAGAGGAAGAATTCTGTTCCACTTCCCCATTTTTATGCCATATGGAAGTTGCTAGTAATCAAAGATTACTTTTACTTACAATAGATGTGCTTTTATTTATTAAAATGCTTCTCTGATTTCAGTACTTATATTTCACACAATATTTTTGTACAGTTTACCTCTATTCTCTTACTGTGCTAGCCTGCTTGCTTAAATTAACAAATTCCATCATATTTTACTTTGAAATATATTTTTCTAGCTAATCTTTCTGTTATGGATTGACATGAGATGACATTTTCATTAAGTTACATGTATTTTGTTATTGCCTTAATTTTTGTTTCTAGAGAGAAGAAATGTGGAGTGAATGGAAAAATGAAGGTTGCCCAGAATTCAAAAAACCAGAAGGTTATGAGAAAAGAAAGGTGAAACAGAATGGTAAGGTGGAAGAGGTAAGAAAAATATTTATATATTTAGTTTTCTTTTAGGCTTTGTATTGCAGAAAAACAGCATAGCACCAACAGTATGGTGAGTATGATGATGAAAGAAGAGGCGGCTGTGTTGTATGTTTCACAACGTTATACAAAAACAACTGCTGAGTAATAGACACATGCAACACCTGAGTATCTTTGTTTTGATATTTTACCAATCCCAAGTGGCCTCTTCCATTCTATATGTAGATTATAAACTGAGGGCAGTAGATGAGATAATCAGTTCCCTGGCTTTAGTAGGTGTTCAAATGGAGACAGTAGAAGATAAGGTAATCAGTTCCTCAGTCATAATAAATAGGCATTCTCTACCTTAGACCCTTTGACTGTTTCGGTCATATATATACGCCTTACGAGCCACCGTTTTTGACTTATATACATGTATACTCATAAATTCTAGCGACTTCAAATCAAACAGGAGAAAGCTGGTAGGCCCACATGTGAGAGAATGGGTCTGCATGGTCAGTGTGCACTATAAAAAAAAATCCTGCAACACGCAGTGCATAATGAGAAAAAAAAACTGACTTTGTGGTCTGTTTTCATATAGTATTTATGGTTGTATTCTCATTTTCTTGCTCTCATTTGATAGAATGGAAAACATATTATAGAAATAGAGGTGATTTTGATTGGTTTTACTCTGAAAATAACCTTAAAATGGAGCTCAATGTAGGAGAAATGTTGATTTTTGCCGATGTTCAGAAGTAAACAAATGATGTCATTTTCCAATAAATGTCCAAGTAGCCATTCTAATATGCAGTCATGAATGGGTTGACATTATTTATACAATTATTGCAATATTGCAGAAGTCTGCATAACAGTAAATCTATTTTTTGTTTACCTGGAGAGAGTTTCGGGGGTCAACGCCCCCGTGGCCCGGTCTGTGACCAGGCCTCCTGGTGGATCAGCGCCTGATCAACCAGGCTGTTGCTGCTGGCTGCACGCAAACCAACGTACGAGCCACAGCCCGGCTGATCAGGAACTGACTTTAGGTGCTTGTCCAGTGCCAGCTTGAAGACTGCCAAGGGTCTGTTGGTAATCCCCCTTATGTGTGCTGGGAGGCAGTTGAACAGTCTCGGGCCCCTGACACTTATTGTATGGTCTCTTAACGTGCTAGTGACACCCCTGCTTTTCATTGGGGGGATGGTGCATCGTCTGCCAAGTCTTTTGCTTTCGTAGTGAGTGATTTTCGTGTGCAAGTTCGGTACTAGTCCCTCTAGGATTTTCCAGGTGTATATAATCATGTATCTCTCCCTCCTGTGTTCCAGGGAATACAGGTTTAGAAACCTCAAGCGCTCCCAGTAATTGAGGTGTTTTATCTCCGTTATGCGCGCCGTGAAAGTTCTCTGTACATTTTCTAGGTCGGCAATAAAAGTTCAAAATAGAAAGCAAGAATAATATCAGAGGGGCCTGGAGACGTGATTGATGAACAGAGAAAATGCTAATTTAGAGCCTGGAATGTCTGCATTGTTCATTCTGGACCATATTTTAAAATTGTCATATTTTTTAATTCTCGTGAAATTGGCCAAATTGCAAATTTCTGACCATGTTATTGGGTAGTTGAAATCGGTAAATGGGCAGTTTCTTGTACTCAATCGATAGAAAAAATGGAATTCTAAAGAAATAGCAATGAGTTTGGTCGACTGGAACAATGGAATTAGCCGAAAATAGGGCTCAGAGTAGGCGAAATAGCCGATTTGTAAATATCGCCAAGGTCGCTAAATTTGCAAGAGCGTAATTCTGTCAGTTTTCCATCAAATTTTGTTCTTTTGGTGTCATTACAATCGGGAAAAGATTCTCTATCATTTCACAAGAAAATTTTTTTTTTTTTTTTTTTTAAATTTTGTGACACCAGGAGACACCTCAGGATTTTGCGTTGCGACAGTCAAGGTGTTAATCTTGACAAATCTCATGATACAGTAAAGGCTCCTTTGCATTCATTATATTACTCAGGGCTTAGCATGTAAGGAAATATTTGAAAGGAAGTGGTATTATTATGACAAAGAATGTGCCACAAAACACTTTTGTTTTTTTTGATAAACCAAACACCAGTCATCTAGGATTTTTTTTTTTTTACCACATTGGCTGTCTCCCACCAATGTATCTTTTAACCCTTTGACCATTTTGGTCGTATATATATGGCTACGTGCCACTGTTTCTGACGTATTTATACGCGTAAATTCTAGCAGCTTCAAATCAAGCAGGAGAAAGCTGGTAGGCCCACATGTGAGAGAATGGGTCTGTGTGGTTAGTGTGCACCACATAAAAAAAATCCTGCAGCATGCAGTGCATAATAAGAAAAAAATGACCGTTTTTTTTTTTGGATTAAAACGCCGGCTTTGAGGTGTATTTTCGTATAGTATTTATAGTTGTATTCTCGTTTTCATGGTCTCATGTGATAAAATGGAAAACATATTACAGAAATAGAGATGATTTTGATTAGTTTCACGAAGAAAACGACCTTGAAATTGAGCTCAAATTAGCGGAAATGTTTGGTTTTTACCAATGTTCACTAGTAAGCAAATCACACCACACGTCCAGTACACGTCAACAGGGGAGCCTGATATTCCTTCACTAGTGCGCTAATATTATTTATACCATTTTTACAATAATGCAGTAGTCTGCATAACAGTAAATTTTGTATTTTTTGTATGAATAAAAAATCAAAATAGAAAGCAATAGTAATATAAGAGGGGCCTAGAGACATGACTAATGAACAGAGGATATGTTATTTTAGTGCCAAGAATGTCTACATTGTTTATTCTGGACCCTATTTTGAAATTGGCATCTTTTTTAATTTGCGTGAAATTGGCCAAATTGCCAATTTCTGAGCACATTATTGAGTAGTTCAAATCGGTAAATGGGCAGTTTCTTGTACTCAGCTGATAGAAAAAATGTAGTTCTAAAGAAATAGCTATGAGTTTGGTCAGCTGGAACAACGGAATTGGTCAAAAACAGGGCTCAAAGTCAGCGAAATCGCCGATGCGTATATGTCGCCGAGACCATTAACTTCGTGTTTGCGTAATTCCGTGTGTTTTCGACCAAATTTCATATTTTTGGTGTCATTACTATCGGAAAAAGATTCTCTATCATTTCACAAGAAAAAAATATTTGTTTTCTTTCCAAAAATTGTGCGACATAGAATGACAGTTTCAGGAAGGGGCTAGCGACAGTCAAAGGGTTAAGAAAATGTGAATCCCAGCATGCAAATTGAGTTTCAAAGCACAAATTTAAAAACCAACAGTCTTGTGTTTGACTTGTATGACTGGTATAGAATGGCAAACACTAAATGTGATTCTCAAAATCAGTTAGTCCTGGGTTGCTACTTCTGATTGTTTGCATTGCTGTTGAATCTGGATCAGTGATTTACATGCTAGTGTAAGAAACTACTTAATCCTTTCATGTCAACACCCCCAAATTGAAAGCCCTTTCTGTGCTGGCTTGTTTTTTTTTTTTTTAAATCTTTTAAAATGAAAAGGAATCATTTGCTAAACACCATGACACCAAAATTGCAAAATATAATGCTTTTGAGATTACACAGGCATGAAATCGGAGGTCTGGGAGCACTTTGCACATCGGTGATTTTGCTCACATTAAAGCCAATTTCAGGCAGTTCCCCACTATTTCACTAGTATGCCATCTATACTATCCATTACTCAAAAGAAACTGTTGATTCAGCCATCAAATTACCTTGTTAAGTGCCCAGAATTTGGTAATTTTGCCAATTTTACATAATTTTCAACAAATTCCAATCTAAAACAAGAGTCCAAAACAAGCACTATAGATATTCAAGCCACTAAAGCAATCTTCCTTCTGTTCATTATTCATGTCTTCAGGCTTTTCCAATATAACACATGCCCTCTGTTTTGAACCCATTGTCATACAAAAATCTGATATTTTTTCATATGTCTCAGCAAATAAACCATAACCAAAAATGCTTGGACATGGTTTAGGCCATCCCAGTAATTAATGCAGGCCTAGTAAAAACCCATAAAACAGAATGGGGAAGGGCTGGAGATCGCTGTTATTCCCCAGGAAAATCACCCCTAATCATTAATTTCTGGCACTTTGAGGCCTGTTTCAAGCCACTTTTGGTCTGAAACTGACCCCAATTTGTTTTGTTTTACTAGTATGTCTTTCAGTCTGTCTATTTGTATCAAGAAATAGACAATAAAACTCTGAAATGTCCTGAAGTCACTATTTTAATCTAAGCACAAGATCAGAGATTAGTTGCTTCCATTGTGCAATGAGTGGGGCAGGATTTTTTTTATACTGTGCACACTCACCACATAGACCCTTTCTTGTAATTCTAGGCCAAAATTTGCCAGTCACAGTAAATTTGAAGGTGCTGTGAATTATGCATAAATCTGTATGAACAACACTGATCCCACAGATGTAGATCTATGTAACTGAGTGAAAAGGGTTTAGTAGCCAGTGAGAATACATTTCACTTCTACTTATATTCAGTGTGCAATCTGCATATACTGTACATAATTTATGTATATGGCAAATACATAAATTATGCATATTGTCATCTCATCTTTTTCACTAGCAGAAAGAGGATGGTGATACCAAGTCATCCAAGAAATTACGTCAGAAGCGAAAAGTGGGTGATATAATACGAGATGCTGATTCAAAAAATAAGTTTTCTATGGGCAAGTAAGTGAGCTGTATATACATGTGAGAATGTGTATCATTATCTGCTTGTAGTGGCACAAGTTTAAATGAACTATATATGCATGTGAGAGCATGTGTGTGATCGCCTGTTTGTGGTTGAATAGGAAAGTGAACTGTATGTGTGAGAGAATATGAATGATTGCCTGTTTGCAGTTATTTGGGTAAGTGAACTATATATGTATGTTAAAGCATGTGTATGATTGCCTATTTGTAGTTGTATGTATGTTAAAGCATGTGTATGATTGCCTGTTTGTAGTTGCATGGGTAAGTGAACTATATATGTGTGTGTATGATTGCCTGTTTGCAGTTGTAGGAGTAAATATGTGTATATGCTCTTAGCCAAGTATTGCTGATTCCAAAAACACCCATCAGTATTAGTATGAAGAGTGAGGAATCATTTTACATTCACTTCAGTGCAAAATGTCATTTTGTATCCCCTATATTCTCATTACATTTTTATTAACGACGAGTACGTCATTAAGTGAGGAGAGGCTATATACACACCCCTCTGGGTTTTTTTTTTCTATTTTTCTTACTAGTCCTTGTCCTTGTTTATTTCCTCTTATCTCCAAGGGGACGTAGAACAGAATTCTTCCTCTGTAAGTCGTGCGTGTCGTAAGAGGCAGCTAAAATGTGGAGCAGCGTCTACCTGGAGTTTACCTGGAGGGTATTTTGGGGATCAATTTCCCTGCAGCCTGGTCCACAACCAGGCCTCTTGGTGGATCAGGGCCTGATCAACCAGGCTGTTACTTCTGGCCACACATAGTCCCATGTGCGAACCACAGCCCGGCTGATCCGGCACCGGCTTTAAGTATCTGTCCAGCTCCCTCTTGAAGGTAGCCAGGGGCCTATTGGTAATTCCTCTTATGGTGGGTGGGAGGCTGTTGAACAGTCTTGGGCCCTGGATACTTATGTTTTCTCTTAGTGTACAAATGGTGCCTCTACTTTTCATTGGGGGTATTTTGCATCGCCAGCCAAGTCTTTTACTTTCGTAGGGAGTGATTTCTGTGTGCAGATTTGGGACCATCCCTTCTAGGATTTTCCAAGTGTAGATTATGATACATCTCTCTCGCTTGCATTCCAGCGAATACAAGTCAAGTGCTTCCAAGCGTTCCCAGTAGTTGAGGTGTTTGATAGAATTTATATGTGCAGGAAAGGTTCTCTGTAAACTCTCTAGATCTGCAGTTTCACCTGCTTTTGAATGAAGATGTTAACGTGCAGCAGTATTCCAGCCTAGAGAGAACAAGTGATTTGAAAAGAATAATCATTGGCTTGGTATCTCTTGTTTTGAATGTTCTCATTATCCATCCAATCATTTTCTTTGCAGTTGTGATCATGGCACTGTTGTGATCCTTGAAAGTGAGATCTTCACATTATTTTTCCGCTCTGTTTTATGATCAGAGTTTGTAGTATACTCGGTTCTAGTCATTATCTCCTCCAGTTTTCCATAACAGAGTAGTTGGAATTTGTCTTCATTGCCCATCATATTGTTCTTTGTTGCCCATTGGAAAACTCGGTTTTTATCTTCTTGGAGGTTCACAGTGTCCTCAATAGATGAGTCTCATGCAGATCCTGGTATTGTCTGCAAAGGATGACACGGTGCTGTGGATTACATCTCTGTCTGTGTCTAATATGAGGATGAGGAACAGGATGGGGGCGAGTACTGTGCCTTGTGGAACAGCTTTTCACCATGCCAGCTTCCAATTTATCTCTGTTGACCACTAGTCTTTGTGTTCAATTGGTTAGAAAGTTGAAGATCCATCTCCCCATTTTGTCATTTATTCCTTTAGCATGTATTTTATGAGCTATTACACCATGATTGCACTTGTCAAAGGCTTTTGCAAAGTCTGTGTATATTACATCTGCATTCTTTTTTTCTTCCAGTGCATCCAAGACTATGTCATAATGATCCAGTAGTTGCAAGAGGCAGGAGCGACCTGCTCTGAACCCATGTTGCCCTAGATTGTGCATTTTTGGGAATCCAAGCGGTTTGCAATAGTGCTTCATAGAACTCTTTCAAAGATTTTTTTGATGTGGGACATTAGAGCTATTGGTGTATAGTTCTTAGCTAATGTTTTGCTGCCACCTTTATGGAGTGGGGCTGTATCCATTGTTTTAAGTGACTTTGGAATTTCCATAGTACAGTGGACCCTCAGTTAACGATTTTAATCCGTTCCAGAGCTTGTCCTTAACCGATTTTATTGTTATCCGATTTAATTTTCCCCATAAGAAATAATGGAAATCCAATTAATCTGTTCCAGACACCCAAAGGTATTAAACAAAATTTTTTTTTCACACGAAATATACATTTTCCTACACAGAAAACAATGAGACATGAAGAATAAATGACACTTACCTTTATTGAAGATTTATTGATGAGTGATGAGATGGGAGGAGGGGAGACGATGGAGGTGTATTATTGTTTGGAAGGGGAATCCCCTTCCATAAGGACTTTAGGTAGCAACTCCATTTCCGGGGTTACTTCCCTTCTTTGTTTTTTAATGCCACTGGGAACAACTTGACAGTCACTGGACCTCTGTCATACCAAAAATCTGTCCATAGAGCTCTATTTCTGGCATTCCTTTAAGATTTTCCTAAAATGGGACACAACATTGTCATTGTAAAAGTCACCAGCATGGCTTGCAACAGCTGTGTGAGGGTGATGTTCATCCATAAAGGCTTGAACCTTTGTCCACATTGTACAAATGTTCTTAATCGTTGAAGAAGGTAACTTCCTCCATCTCTCTCTCCCCTCCTCTGAAGCAATTTCCTCAGCTGTGGTCTGTTGCTGTTGCAGATACTCTTGCAGCTCATCAGTGGTTAGCTCTTCATCATCTTCCTACACCAACTCTTCCACATCCTCGCCACCAACCTCCAACCCCATGGTCTTTCCCACTGACACAGTAGATTCCACAACTGGTATAGGCTCTTCAGGGTTAGCCCCAAACCCTTCAAAAATCCCTCTCTTGTACACATTCTGGCCACAGTTTTCTCCAAGCAGAGTTCAAAGTCCTTCAAGTCACTCTCTCCCAAGCCTTACCTATAAGGTTTATGCAACTGAGGATACTGAAGTGATCTTTCCAGAACTCTCTTAAGGTCAGTTTAGTGTCTGAGGTCACTTCAAAGCACTTTTGAAACACTGCTTTGGTGTACAATTTTTTGAAATTTGAAATGACCTGCTGGTCCATGGGCTGGTGGAGAGGAGTGGTGTTCGGAGGCAAAAACCTCACTTTTATGAAACTCAACTCCCCCACAATTCGCTCTTGCAAGTCTGGAGGATGAGCAGGAGCGTTGTCTAATACCAGGACGCACTTGAGGTCCAATTTATTTTCCAGGAGGTATTTTTTCACACTGGAGCCAAACACGTGATATAACCAATCGTGGAAAATGTCCCTAGTGACCCATGCCTTACTATTTGCCCTCCACATCACACAGAAATTAGCCTTGAGGACACTGTTTTTCTTGAATACTTGGGAGTTTCAGAGTGGTACATGAGTAAAGGCTTCACTTTGCAATCCCCACTAGCATTACTACAAAACATGAGAGTTAGCCTGTCTTTCATAGGCTTGTGTCCTGGGAGTGCCTTTTCCTCCTGAATAATGTAGGTCCTGTTTGGCATTTTCTTCCAAAACAGGCCTGTTTTGTCACAATTGAACACTTATTGGGGTTTTAATTTTTCAGCCTCTATGTACCTCTTAAAGAAACCATACCATGGGCAGGGATAGAACCCGCGATCTGAGACTCTCAGATCGTGGGTTCTATCCCCGCTCGTGGTATGGTTTGTTTGCAATCGTGTCATTACGATTTCATGAGTCATACCCCTTAAAGTCCTGCACATATTTTTCAGCCGCTTTTTGGTCACAACTGGCAGCCTCACCATGCCTTATCACGCTGTGTATGCCACTACGATTCTTAAATCTAAATTCACTAACATCAGCACTAGTTCCAAGCATTTTCTTAATGAGATCATCATGCAACTGCCTTGCCTTTTCACATATGATTGACTGTGAAACACTATCTCCTGATAATTGTTTGTCATTGATCCACACCAATAACAGTCTCTCCGCATCTTCGAGTATTTGCGATCTCTGTTTTGTAAGCCCATTTGCACCTTTCACAACAACAGCTTCCCTGATTGCCTTTCTGTTGGCCAAGATAGTAGCGATGGTTGATTGGGGTTTGTTATACAACCTGGCCAGCTCAGAGGCACGCACTCCACTTTCGTACTTGCGATTATCTCTTTCTTCAATTCGATAGTATTTCTCACCCTTTTTACCACAAGGTTGGCACTAGAAGCCTTTTTTGGGCCCATGGTGGCTTATTTAGCAGTTACAAGCACTGGAAACACTGGAATAATATAAAATGTATCGCATGTACACGTGGAAACAATGTCACACCGGCTGTACATAGTAGCTGGGCAGCCATGGGCGGCCCAGGCCACCCGGACAAGTTTGGAATGATTGTTCTTAACTGAGTTTTTCATCGTTAGCCGAGCCAGTATTTTTACGCAAAAATGCATCGGTATCCAATTTTATCATTATCTGAGGGTCCACTGTATACTTAGGGCATGTGAAAGGAGTTTCTTGCCATTCTTAATGAACACGGAGTTCCACAAGTCTGGGCGTGGGGCTGAGTGCATGGACATGTTGTCAATGACTTTCTCAAAGTTAGAGTAATGTCAGAAATCTGGCATACATATTCTGATGGAGTTTTGAGGCTCATTCATGAAAAAATCCTTTGGATTGTCGATCTTCAGACTGATTAGTGGCTCACTAAACATGGATTCATATTGGGATTTCAGTATCTCACTCATTTCTTTGTTGTCATCTGTGTAAGTCCCATCTTGTCTGAGCAAGAGCCTGATACTAGATGTGGTATTTGCCTTGTTTTTGGCATATGAAAAGAAATATTTCAAATTTCTTTCAATTTCACTATTTGTGTTTAGTTCCTCTTGTCTCTCCTGGGTCCTGTAAGAGTCCTTGAACATAAGTTCGATGCTTTCCACTTCCCTGGTCAGCACTTCCTTCTGTGTATCAGATAATCTATTGTTCTTGGGGAGCTCAGTGTTTCTTCGTCGTCTTCTGTATAGGGAGCGTCTTTCTCTCTCCAGTTTGCTTCTCTTCTTCGTTCTTAAAGGAATATGCCTTGAACGTACTTCAGCTGACAGGAAGTTGATCTTTTCAAGGCACTGGTTTGGATCCATGTTATTTAACCCGTAAACGGTCCAAGCAGATCTACGTTCACATGTATAGTGCTCCAAAAGTAGATCTACGTTTTTTTTTTTTTACATATTTTCAAATATAACAAAAAAAAAAATAGTATATCAAAGTTTTTTACACATTTTCAAATGTAAAAAAAAAAAAAAAAGATTACTTTTTTTACATACTTTCAAATGTTGAAAAAACGTATATACAGTGGACCCCCGCTTTAAGATCACCTCCCAATGCGACCAATTATGTAAGTGTATTTATGTAAGTGTGTTTGTACGTGTATGTTTGGGGGTCTGAAATGGACTAATCTAATTCACAATATTCCTTATGGGAACAAATTCTGTTCAGTACTGGCACCTGAACATACTTCTGGAATGAAATAATATCATAAACCGGGGGTCCACTGTATACAGTGGACCCCTGCATACCATTGGCATCACATAACGTTAAATCCGCATACCGATACATTTTATTGCTAAGATTTTGCCTCGCATACCGCTAAAAAACCTGCTCAACGCTATTCGTCCGAGACGCGTCTATGTGAGGCCTGAGCCAGCCTCACATGTTCCGCCGGTGGCATTGTTTACCAGCCAGCCTCCGCGGTAACATCCAAGCATACAATCGGAACATTTCGTATTATTACAGCGTTTTTGGTGATTTTATCTGCAAAATAAGTGACCATGGGCCCCAAGAAAGCTTCTAGTGCCAACCCTGTGGTAAAAGGGTGAGAAATATTATCGAAATACTGTGGTACCATGGTCAACTGCTGATGCTGCTGCTGCTGTAGCATTGTCAGCTGCTGCTGCTGCTGTAGCACCGTCAGCTGCTGCTGCTGCTGCTGCTGCTGTACCACTGTCAGCTGCTGCTGCTGCTGCTGTAGTACCATCTGCTGGTGCTGTAGCACCGTCTGCTGCTGCTGTAGCACTGTCAGCTGCTGCTGCTGCTGTAGCACCGTCAGCTGCTGCTGCTGCTGTACCACCGTCAGCTGCTGCTGCTGTAGTACCATCTGCTGCTGCTGTAGCACCATCTGCTGATGCTGTAGCACCATTGTTGGTATGGCTTATTGAGAATACCAAGAAACAATTAACCCCAGAGGGTTAGCCACCCAGGATAACCCAAAAAAGTCAGTGTCATCGAAGACTAACTTATTTCCATTGGGGTCCTTAATCTTGTCTCCCAGGATGCAACCCACACCAGTCGACTAACACCCAGGTGAATAGGGAAAAATGCCTGGAACTAGTGCTCATATTGGTGAATTTAAAGCCAGCAAAGGTTGGTTTGAGAGATTTAAGAATCGTAGTGGCATACACAGTGTGATAAGGCCTGTTCTGGAAGAAAATGCCAAACATGACCTACAGTACTCAGGAGGAAAAGGTACTCCCAGGACACAGTGTCTCATCAGTCATTGCTGCATCTTCAATAAAGGTAAGTGTCATTTATTCTTCATTTAGTAGAGTAGTACATGCACAATATATATTGTGCATGTACTACTCTACTATTGTGCATGTATCCTTCTCTTTGTGTGTAGGAAAATGTATATTTCATGTGGTAAAATATTTTTTTTCATACTTTTGGGTGTCTTGCACGGATTAATTTGATTTCCATTATTTCTTATGGGGAAAATTCATTCGCATAACAATAATTTCGCATAACAATGAGCTCTCAGGAACGGATTAATATCGTTATTCAGGGGTCCACTGTATGTTTGGACTATTTACGGGTTAAAATATCTTCCCAACATGTTTCATTTAAGACCCTTTCTCATGTATATATTACTAAAGTTAGAAAGAGAAACTTTCATTTTTCTTTTTTGGGCCACCCTGCTTTGGTGGGATACAGCCGGTTTGTTGAAAGAAGAAAATTATACTTCATCAACATTGAAGTGCCACTGGGCAGTGACCTGGACCCTCTGTTATCTTTAAACTTTCTCTTGCCTCTCAGGAATTTAATCCAGTCCTGTGTTTCAACAACACAACTTTTGTCATCCCAAATTCAGATTTATTTGTCAACAGCAGGGCTAAGATGAGCTCATATCAATCAATCAATCAATCAGTCAATCAGGTTTATTCTCTATAAGGATTACAATGCGGGGTTGACAGATTTTGGATATTGTGTGCTTTACACGTTCAAAATATTAATTACAGAGGGGGCCACTAGGACACCTAGCATGGCTAGGCATTTCGGGCAGACTTAGATTAATTCTTAACTTTAAATTATTACAGATTATGGTATTAAGGCTAAGTGACTACATTATAGTTTGTGAGTTTAGCAGTGTGAATGCTTTTGTTCTGGCACAATACATAGTGTCTATTTTGGAGTATCATAGGCAACCTTATGACTAGTTAGGATTCATTATTTTAAGATTAAGATTCGTATTTCTGTGTTTATAGCCAATGGGTGAGTGAGCGTAAGTGTGAACCACCAGGTGGTTTTCATGTAGTTAGTTGACGGGGTGTATCAGGGAGATAAGATGTTTTCTAACTGTAGTTTTGAAAGTGATGAATGTGTCTGCAGTTCTAGAGTTTCTGGGTAAGGTGTTCCAGATTTTAGGCCCTTTAACACACATTGAATTTTTGTAAAGGTTTAGTCAGACACACGGAATCTCATAGAGATGTTTGTGTCTGGTGTTATGCCTGTGGATCCTGTCACAACTATCAAGAAAGCATTTTAGGTCAAGGTTAATATTGGAATTTAAGTTCCTGTAGATATAGATTGCACAGTAGTAAGCCTGGATGTTCTGTACAGGGAGTAAATTTAGATCTATGAAGAGTGGGGGGTGTGTTGCCAGGGATGGGATTTAGTGATTATTATTACTGTGGCTTTTTGTTGGGTTATTATTGGCTTTAGGTGTGTTCCTGCAGTTGATCCCCAAGCACAAATAGCATAGGTGAGGTATGGACAAATGAGTAAATGGTATAGTGTGAGAAGGGCAGTTTGCGGCACGTAATATCGTATCTTGGAGAGGATCCCCACTGTTTTAGATACTTTTTTTGTTAGGTGTTGGATATGGGTGCTGAAATTTAGGTTGTTGTCGAGGTATAGACCTAGGAATTTGCCCTCATTATGTCTGGCAATTAGAGTGTTGTCGATCTTAATGTTAAGTTACTCAACACCTGCTCTGCTATCAAACATAATGTAGTAGGTTTTGTCAGTGTTAAGTGTAAGTTTATTGGCTGTCATCCAAGTCAGAATTTTGAGCAGCTCTTCGTTGACAATGGTGTTGAGGGTGGCAAGATTAGGGTGGGAGATGACGTAAGTCATGTCGTCAGCAAAGAGAATGGGTTTCAGGTGTTGGGATATGTTTGGAAGATCATTAATATAAATGAGGAAGAGCAGGGGACCAAGGACACTTCCCTGCAGAACTCCAATATCAAGTGGCCGTGTTGATGAGGCTGTGTCTTTAATGGTGACATACTGATACCTATTAGTAAGGCAGGATTTGAAATATGCAAGCGCATGGCCTCTTATACCATAATGGTCAAGTTTGTGGAGTAGGATGCCGTGGTCTACTCTGTCAAATGCTTTTCTTAGGTCAATAAAAATTCCTAGCTACAGCTACAGTGAAACCTCAGTTTAGCAGTCTAATAGTGTAGGAGAGGGTGTCTATTAGTACTGACTTTCTTAACAGACAGTCAGCATTACCAGACACCCACTACAGTGGACCCCCACATAGCGACTTTAATCCGTGCAAGAGGGCTGATTGTTATGCGATATGTTCGGTATGCGAATGAATTTTCCCCATAAGAAATAATGGAAATCAAATTAATCCGTGCAAGACACCCAAAAGTATGAAAAAAAAATTTTTACCACATGAAATATACATTTTCCTACACACAAAGAGAAGGATACATGCACAATAGTAGAGTAGTACATGCACAATATATATTGTGCATGTACTACTCTACTAAATGAAGAATAAATGACACTTACCTTTATTGAAGATGCAGCAATGACTGATGAGACACTGTGTCCTGGGAGTGCTTTTTCCTCCTGAGTACTGTAGGTCCTGTTTGGCATTTTCTTCCAGAACAGGCCTTATCACACTGTGTATGCCACTACGATTCTTAAATCTCTCAAACCAACCTTTGCTGGCTTTAAATTCACCAATATGAGCACTAGTTCCAGGCATTATTCCCTGTTCACCTGGGTGTTAGTCGACTGGTGTGGGTTGCATCCTGGGAGACAAGATTAAGGACCCCAATGGAAATAAGTTAGACAGTCTTCAATGACACTGACTTTTTTGGGTTATCCTGGGTGGCAAATCCTCTGGGGTTAATTGTTTCTTGGTATTCTCAATAAGCCACACCAACAACGGTGCTACAGCAGCAACAGACGATGCTACAGCAGCAACAGACGATGCTACAGCAGCAGCAGACGATGCTACAGCAGCAACAGACGATGCTACAGCAGCAGCAGACGATGCTACAGCAGCAGCAGACGATGCTACAGCAGCAGCAGATGATGCTATAGCAGCAGCAGACGATGCTACAGCAGCAGCAGACATTGCTACAGCAGCAGCAGACGATGCTACAGCAGCAGCAGATGGTACTACAGCAGCAGCAGCAGCTGACGGTGGTACAACAGCAACAGCAGCTGACAGTGCAGCAGCAGCAGCTGACGGTGGTACAGCAGCAGCAGCAGCTGTACCACCAATAGTAGCGATGGTTGATTGGGGTTTATTATACAACCTGGCCAGCTCGGAGACACGCACTCCACTTTCATACTTATCAATGATCTTTTTCTTCATCTCTATAGTAATTCTCACCCTTATTGCTGTAGGGTTGGCACTAGAAGCTTTCTTGGGGCCCATGGTCACTTATTTTCCAGAAAAAATCACCAAAAACACTGTAATAATACGAAATGTTCCGATTGTATGCTTGGATGTTACCGCGGAGGCTGGCTGGTAAACAATGCCACCGGCGGAACATGTGAGCATGGCTCAGGCCGCACATTGGATGCGTCTCGGACGAAGAGCGGTGAGCGGGTTTTTGGGCGGTATGCGAGGCAAAATTTTTGCGAAAAAAGCGAGCGGTATGCAGATTGTACGGTATGCGATGCGTGCGGTATGCGGGGGTCCACTGTATTACCTTCTTCCTTTTCAGATTTAACCATTTCAGGGTTTCCAACGTACTGGTACGTCTTACGCACCAGGGTTATTGACAAACTAGTACGCGTAAATTCTGGCGCCTTCAAATCTAGCGAGAGAAAGCTGGTAGGCTTACATATGAAAGAATGTGTCTATGTGGTCAGTGTGCACAGCATAAAAAAATCCTGCAGCACACAGTGCGTAATGAGAAAAAAAAACTTTGACCGCGTTTTTGGTTTAAAACCGAATTTGCACTGTATCTTCGAATGGTATTTATGGTTGCATTCTAGTTTTCCTGGTCTCATTTTATAGAATGGAAGAAATATTACAGAAATTGAGATGATTTTGATTGATTTCACATTAAAAATGCCTTGAAATTGAGCTCAAAGTAGCAGAAATGTTCAATTTTTGCCAAAGTTCAAAAGTAAACAAATCATGCCATGAGTCCAATACACATCAACTGGTGCACTGATATTATTTATACCATTTCTACACTAATGCAGTAGTCTGCATAACAGTAAATCTTCTATTTTTTGTGAGAATAAAAATTCAAAGTGAAAAGCAAAAGAAATGTAAGAGGGGCCTGGGGATGTGACTAATGAACAGGAAATGTTATTTTAGTGCCAGGAATGTCTGTCTTGTTTATTCTGGACCCTATTTAGAAACTGGCATCTTCTGAAATTTGTGTGAAATTGGCAAAATTGTCAATTTCTGACCACTTTATTGGATAGTTGAAATCGGTAAATGGGTAGTTTCTTGTACTCATTCAATAGAAAGAATGGAGTTCTAGTGAAATAGTTGTGATTTTTGTCGACTAGTACACTGGAATTGGCCAAAAATAGGGCTCAAAGTGGGAAAAATCGCTGATGCGTAAACATTGCCAAGACCGCTAACTTCGTGAGAGCCTAATTCCATAAGTTTTCTATCCAATTTCATACTTTTGGTGTCATTATGATCGGGAAAAGATTCTCTTATGATTTCACAAGAAAAAATTATTTTCTTTTTTTCCGAAAAATTTTCGACCCTGAGAACAAGTTTAGGAGAGGGCCTCTCGACCCTGAAAAGGTTAACAATATGAATAATTTAATTAATTTGTCATAATTGTAACACATTCGGACAATTGATGGAGTGGATTCGTCAGTGTTGGAGTGAGCATATGCCACTTAATGGAATGATGATTGTGAAACAAACAAAAATCTATCATGACGAACTGAATGTTGAATTTAATTGTGAATATTCAGCAGGCTGAATATTCACAGTTTTCTTCAATATTTAAGAAAAGTCATGACATTAAATATTTAAAGATTAGTGGTGATAAGCAGCTGCTGATCATGAAGCAGCAGAGAAATTCATGGATGTGTTTACGAAAATTATTGCTGATGAAAATCTAACAGCAAAACAAATCTACAATGTTGATGAGACATCACTGTTCTGGCATTCGAGGTTCGAGGTTCTGACCAGAGCTTTGGTAAGATGGGAGGGAGGAAGAAGGATGGGTAAGGATGGAATGTAGGAAAGGTAGGTGTAGGTGGGGTTATAAAAGGGTAGTGGCCTATCCACTTTGGTGTATTTTGAATACGCGTGTGTGAGTATTGAGTAGTTTATAAGGAGGTTGGTTTCATGAGTGGGGTATGCCTCCTGCCCATCAATTGCACACTGCTACAGTGGACCCCCGCATACCGTACGCATCGCATAACGTTCAATCTGCATACCGCTCGCTTTTATCGCAAAAATTTTGCCTCGCATACCGCTCAAAAACCCGCTCACCGCTCTTCGTCCGAGACGCGTCCAATATGCGCCCTTAGCCAGCCTCACATGTGCCGCCGGTGGCATTGTTTACCAGCCAGCCTCCGCGGTAACATCCAAGCATACAATCGGAACATTTCGTATTATTACAGTGTTTTTGGTGATTTTATCTGCAAAATAAGTGACCATGGGCCCCAAGAAAGCTTCTAGTGCCAACCCTACAGCAATAAGGGTGAGAATTACTATAGAGATGAAGAAAAAGATCATTGATAAGTATGAAAGTGGAGTGCGTGTCTCCGAGCTGGCCAGGTTGTATAATAAACCCCAATCAACCATCGCTACTATTGGTGGTACAGCTGCTGCTGCTGCTGTACCACCGTCAGCTGCTGCTGCTGCACTGTCAGCTGCTGCTGCTGCTGTAGCACCGTCAGCTGCTGCTGCTGCTGTACCACCGTCAGCTGCTGCTGCTGCTGCTGCTGTAGTACCATCTGCTGCTGCTGTAGCATCGTTTGCTGCTGCTGTAGCACTGTCAGCTGCTGCTGCTGCTGTACCACCGTCAGCTGCTGCTGCTGCTGTAGTACTGTCTGCTGCTGCTGTAGTACCGTCTGCTGCTGCTGTAGCATCGTCAGCTGCTGCTGCTGTAGTACTGTCTGCTGCTGCTGTAGTACCGTCTGCTGCTGCTGTAGCATCGTCTGCTGCTGCTGTAGCACTGTCAGCTGCTGCTGCTGTAGCACCGTTGTTGGTGTGGCTTATTGAGAATACCAAGAAACAATTAACCCCAGAGGATTTGCCACCCAGGATAACCCAAAAAAGTCAGTGTCATCGAAGACTGTCTAACTTATTTCCATTGGGGTCCTTAATCTTGTCTCCCAGGATGCAACCCACACCAGTCGACTAACACCCAGGTGAACAAGGAAAAATGCCTGGAACTAGTGCTCATATTGGTGAATTTAAAGCCAGCAAAGGTTGGTTTGAGAGATTTAAGAATTGTAGTGGCATACACAGTGTGATAAGGCCTGTTCTGGAAGAAAATGCCAAACAGGACCTACAGTACTCAGGAGGAAAAGGCACTCCCAGGACACAGTGTCTCATCAGTCATTGCTGCATCTTCAATAAAGGTAAGTGTCATTTATTCTTCATTTAGTAGAGTAGTACATGCACAATATATATTGTGCATGTACTACTCTACTATTGTGCATGTATCCTTCTCTTTGTGTGTAGGAAAATGTATATTTCATGTGGTAAAATTTTTTTTTTCATACTTTTGGGTGTCTTGCACGGATTAATTTGATTTCCATTATTTCTTATGGGGAAAATTCATTCGCATACCGATCATTTCGCATAACAATCAGCCCTCTTGCACGGATTAAAGTCGCTATGCGGGGGTCCACTGTATATTGTTGTTATACCAGTGCTTCATTGAATTGGAAGGATGCATACTGCGTGCAATTGCTTTTTTTTTTTTTTTCAAGAGGTTGGTCAGAAGGCCGCAGCTGCAGGTGGAAGTTGCAGGGCATTTGATGGAGGTTGGTTGCTCACCTGGGGTTGGCCGGTTAAGCAGTGACTGAGGTGGTGTCCTGCTGGAGGGTAGTTGTAGGTGCAGCAAGGTTAGTTGTGAGGTGTTGGTTGATAGAAGTGGGTCACCCGGAGATGGGGAGCATTAGTCCGTGTTACTGGACATACAATGGTTCCGGTGGTAACCATTCTTCTTCTGCAGGGAGGTCGCTTAAGATTTTCGGTCGAGGGAAGTTCTCTTTGTGGATGAAGCGTCGAACTCTTTGTTGGAGGGTCATTCTTTGGTATCTGTGAGGAGGGGTGGTAATGGTATAGTAGGTCGTGTTCACTGGTTGGGGGGAGGGTTCTCTCTGTCAGGCATATTGAGTTCCTGCATGTCATACAGTTGTCTCTTCGTGAGTTTGTCTAACTGGACATTGATTGCGGGGATTCTCTGTTGTATGTGTAGGTCCTCGGTCCTAATTCTGTCTCTGAATCTGGTGCCAGTGATGAAGCGGAGGGCTTTGTTTTGGACTCTTTGGAGTTTTAGCATGTTAGTTTTGGTTGTGAGCGACATAAGTACACAGGGGTATTCCAGTAGAGGTCTGATCATCATCTTGTACAGGTGTAGTTTGACGTGGGGGGAGCTGCTTTGAATCAATAAAGTTGGCCAAGGCGGGCTTTTGCTAGGTTTACTTTTTTGGTTATGTGGGATGTAGAGTTGAGTAATCTGTCGATCTCATATCCTAGGATCTTGTTTGGAGGATTCCTAATAGCTATTCAGGTGCCTCCGATGGAAATACCCGCTTTTTCTTCTATGGTTGATGGCAAGCATCCGATGGTGCTGATGATGACTTTGTCTGGGTTGGTTGTGATTCTCCATTTCTTCTCCCACCTGGCTGTTCTATTTAATTCTTCATTCATTTTCTCAGTTGCTCTCCTATGCTTACTTGCACCAGTTGTAGGGGAGGAGGAGACAACATGGATGACATCATCTGCAAATTGGGTGATGATGGTGTCAGTATGTTCAGGTTGGGGGAGGTCGTTGATGTATATGTTGAAGAGGATAGGGCTGAGGCAGGAGCCTTGAGGTACTCCTGCTGTTGGTGCAAAGGGGGTTGATTCCATTCCGTGGAAGGTGGGGATGATTCTTCTTCCTGTTAGGAAGTTGTAGATGAGCCTGAGAAAGGTCCAGTTGTGATTAGGGAGGTCTACGAGTTTGTAAATGAGACCGTCGTGCCAAAGTCTGTCAAAGGCCTTGTTCACGTCCCTGGTGGCGATAAGGGCCAGGTTCCCTTGCTTCAGGATGGCCACGGCATCAAAGATGATGTTTATGGCCTGCTGAGTGCTGCGGCCAGACCTGAAGCCGAACTGCCTTTCAGAGAATAGGTGGTTGAACTCCATGTAGCAGTTTAGTCTGGAGATTATTCTTTCGAAGACTTTGCCTGTGGCTTCAAGTAGGGAGATGGGTCTGTAGTTCTTGGGGTTGAGGTTGTCCTTGTTAGGTTTGGCGATAAAAATCATCTTAGCTGTCTTGAAAGCCTCTGGGAAGTGACCTGATGCCAAGATGGCATTGTAGATATTCACCAGTGACATCTTGCAGTTACGGGGAAGGTACTTAAGTTGTTTAGCTCTTATGCCTGATGAGCCAAGAGCTATGTTTCTCAGTCGCCCTGTGACTTGGGACACTTCTCTGAGCGTGATTGGTCTGGTAAGGGGATGTTCGTCTTCAAGGGAAGATGTGTCAGTTGATGGTATAGGATGAAAGTCTTCTAGGTTCTCATCACGCCATTGGTTGATCCGCTGGTAGTGGATATTGTTAAATCTTCTGCTGTCATTGTGTGAGAGAATGTTCTCCCATACTTCGCCCATCAGCTTGACTTGGTCCAGTGGGTCATCAAGTAGGGTAGTCACTACCTTGCCGTCTTCGTCGGTGAAGGAGTGAGTGAGGTGTTGAGTGGGAGTGTGATTGGCCCCTAGGAGTCTGCGGATCTTGTTCCAGAATTGGTCTGGGTGGCGTTTGTACTGGTTTGCTTGGCGCACCAGATAATCCCAAAGATCTCTTTTATGTTGGGTTATTAGGGCGATTAGCTCTCTTCTCAATCTTTGTAGGACTTCCCGGTAGGGTTGCCCTGTGAGGAAGTGTCTGCTGCATTCTGATTGGTACATGTTCATTCTGTCCTTGATTTCCCTGGTTGGTTTGTATTGTTGGTAGATCTTGGACGATGTTAGTGTGCATCAAGCTTGTGTGGCCTCATTGATTCTGGCTTGGAGAGAGTTAATTGCCCCATCTATTGCATTGGAGGGCTGGTCTTTGAGAGAAATGGTTTGGTCATTTCCTAAGAAGGCTCTAAAGGGATCAAAACCTAGAGTCTTCAGGTTGGGTTTGGGGAGGGAGGGCATTCAGAACGGAGTGGACTGTAACTTGATTACCACGGGGATGTGGTCTGACCTGACGTTGCCGCCTGGGGAGACTCTACAATGGAATAGGTCGCAGTCTCTGTTGGTGAGGACTACGTCTGGGGTGCCTGGGTGGGGGCCCATGAAAGACTTGAAGAATGGGCCTTGGAATGTAAGGTCTTTCACGGCCATTATGTGGTATAGTTGTTTTCCCTTGTGGTCACCTTAGGGCTGGGCGGCTCCATAGTTGAAGAGAGCAGGGTGGTGGGCATTGAAGTCCCCTGCTAGGACAGTAGGAATATTTCTATTGAGAAGTCGGTGTAAGGGAATGGATTCGATATACAGTTGTCTGGGAGGGAAGTACCCTGTACCTACTAGGAGTTGCCCGTGTGATGTTGGCACTTCGACCGCTAGGACATTGTCCTCGTCGACATGTATATTGCGGAATTCATGCCCCTGCTTCACTAAGATGGCCACCCCGCTGTTGGGTCCCCTGGATTTCTCGAGAGTTGAGTACCCATGTATCTTTATGTGCTGGTCAGGTCTGGCTGATGTTTCATTTAAGAGGATAATGTCTGGGTTGTGGTTGCAGAGTTCTAGTTCAAGGAGGTAATGGTTGTTGAAGAAGCGTCGGATGTTAATTTGCAGAATTGTGATCCCCATTATTTTACGAGTTTGGCAAAGTTGCTGTGAACAGAGGATGGGTGTTTGGTAGCGCAGTCGCGTGGCGGTTGTGTGCACTTTCTGTTGGGAATGAGGGAGGGAGTGGGGATATAGTCTTGGGTGGACTTCTGAGTGAAGAATTGGTCGTCGTCCATGCTGTTGGCGATGGTGACATCTGATGATGAGTTTAATTCATCGTCTGACACTGAGGGCATGTCCGGTTCAAAGTTATTTTGGAGGGTTGGGTCGTCAGTCTCGCTGGTTGTCGATGTCGACAAGGGGGATATTGGAGGTTGTGTAAGGTAGGGTATGTCTTGATATAGGGCTTGTTGCTCAGTGGGTGTCTCGCATGGGGTGGCGGTGGGACCAGGTTGGTCCTTTGGGTCAGCCTTAATGGCGGTGGGTTGCGCATCAGTTAGTGGTACAGATGCAGGGATTGTTGATTCCTTACTGGTGGATGGTTGGTCATGTGTGGGGATATGGGTTGAAGGGCTCATGTATGGGCGCACTGAGTTGGGGATGACTAAATTAATACATAGCATTAGAAATCTTCCTTATGAAGAAAGATTGAAGACTCTTAAGTTACATTCACTTGTTAGACGAAGAATGAGGGGAGACCTGATCGAAGTGTATAAGTGGAAGATAGGTATTAATAAAGGGGATATTAATAAGGTCTTGAGGATGTCTCTCCAAGAGAGAACCCGCAGTAATGGATTTAAATTAGATAAGTTTAGATTTAGAAAGGACATAGGAAAGTATTGGTTTGGAAATAGGGTAGTTGATGAGTGGAACAGTCTATCTAGTTGGGTTATTGAGGCTGGGACTTTGGGTAGTTTCAAATCTAGGTTGGATAAGTACATGAGTGGGAGGGGTTGGATTTGAGTGGGACTTTCACATCAGAGCTTATTTCTTGGGTGGCATTGAAAATTGGGTTGGGCAAATGTTTTGTTAGTGGGATGAATTGTAAAGGACCTGCCTAGTATGGGCCAGCAGGCCTCCTGCAGCGTTCCTCCTTTCTTATGTTCTTATTTGCAATGAACAACTCATTGAGGATGGTGCAGCAGAGGTGGTCGTTGCCCTTGGACCATTCTTTGGCCAGCATGAAGTATGCATTGCTCTTCATTATCCCTTCTTGGATGAGACTGGAAGGGATGGGGTAGGAGGGAAGCCCTTGGGGTTGGTGGAGGCCAGGCATAGGGAGGGGTTGAGGGGGTGGGGTTCCAAGCATTGTGTTGCGAAGTAGTGGCAGTAGGAGCATTGCTAGAGTTCAGTAGGTTGGGGAAAGATTCATGGGACATAGAGGGAGGGGATTGAGCAGCCTTTTTTTTGGCATTGGCCAGTTTTCTGTTTTCAAGGACTTTACGGACTTCAGTTTTCCTGACAGGGCAAGTGGGTGAGACAGCATGGTGAGACCCACCACAGAGGGTACACTTGGGTTTGTTTCTGTTGGGGTAGTCCTTGTATGCGTGGGCACCTGCACAGATGCTGCATACAGGATTCTCTTTGGTGCATATTTTTGTGTTATGACCGAAGTGGTAACATTTGAAGCATTGGATGATGGAGACGAATCTCTCCATGCTGACTTGGTCTGGTGTGCATTTGGTGCCGAAACATTTCAGGCTATGGTCACAGACGTATTTGGCTTCCTCTGGTGTCTCAAGGACAAGTTTCAGCGATTGCTGGTTGGCAGAGTTCTTGGCAAACTTGTAAGCCTTGAGAACCTTGAATTCAGATTTGTCTTGGTTGATTCCTTCCACGAGTTCAACGTCAGAGTATTCACGCATTATGCTATTGATGCATGCAACAAACACTGAGCGCTAAGCCTGGAAGTTGTCAGGTGGGATGGGGAAATGCCCTCATCAGCGAGTTTGTCTAGAACGTCTCATTTTAGAAGGTGGAGTAGCTCCTCTTCAGAGGAGAGCAGTAGTACTACATCAGTGTGGGTGGTGAATATGTCCACAGGTGTGATGGTAGCCTTGCTATGAATGCAGTCTAAAATTTCCCTTTTGGATTTCGGGTAACCAGTGACCCGAAGTCTCACTCTTATATTGGGCATTTTGCCCAGCTAATTTGAAGCTGACTCAGATAATATGCTGAAAAGAAATCAGTTGCCTGCGTGTGCTTGCATCCTAATTCCTATTTCAGCTGACTTGTGAAGGACAGCCCCTAAGATAGCCTAGCCCTCGAGGGAGTGAGAGGAGACGGGGCCCAAGGAAAAGATCAGCCAGATTTTAAAAAACCACACGGGCTACTGGATGGTCAAAATGCCTTGTTTTAAGTCGCCAAAGACGAAGTTGCCGAAAAATAAGAGGACAGGAAAGTTAGAAGGATAGCAGTGTGAGGAGAGTGTTCTGTGGATAGGCCAGTGTAGCGGGTTGGGTATTGGGTGGGGGAGGGGTAGGGAAGGATAAGGTTGGGGGTGGTGGGGGAGAGAGGGAACAAGCAGGCTGGTCACCGCCTTACCCACTTGAAGGGATGGGGCTCGAAGTGACAGCAAGCTGGTTTTCCTCTAAGCTCTGGATCATTCAGGATAACCCAAGAAACATCTTGGGTCGCAGTACACAGAGTGGGGATGTTGATTGGTCGCCGCGTTGACCAATCACCGAGCCACTCGCTGGCTGCTGTTACACACACATCCACATCGTCGACTGCTGCTACACGGACGTCCACGTCGCTGTCGTCGATCCTCCGTATCTGTATCAACTATTTCCATTCTGGCATTATTGTCAGAGAAAAAACACTAACTACAGCTGATGAGAGAGCTCCTACAGGAGTTAAGGATGCCAAGGACAGATTAACTGTGCTGGAATGTGCTCATGCAGCAGGCATATATAAGTGTAAACTTGCTGTGGTAGGCAGAAGCCTGCATCCTTGCTGTTATAAAGGTGTGAATACCTTACCAGTCCATTTTTATGCTAGCAAAAGAGAATGGCTCACCAGGGACATCTTTTCTGATTGGCTTCACAAATATACAAATATTCCAAAAATCTAAAAAAAAAAAAATTCAAAATCCGAGACATTTCAGCTCACAAGCATTTCAGATAAAGAATACTCAACTGTACAGTGTCATTCTCTGATTGCATCTTTTCCAATTTCCTCTTTCTCTTAACCATTTAAGGGACCAAGCCATAGTTCTACCCCTTATTCACAGGGTCCAACAATTTTCAACAAAAAAAAAAAATATTTTTATTATGAAATGGTAGAGAATCTTTTTCTGAAGGTAATAAAACAAAAAAGTATGAAATTTAATGGAAAATTGAAGAAATTACACTCACAATTTTTACTGCATCAGCGATAATTACGCATCGGCAATTTTGCCTACTTTGACTCATATTTTAGGCCAATTACAAATTCTTTGCTATTTCACTAGTATCACTTCTATTTTATCAATTGAGCACAATAAACTGCCCAGTCAACAATTTCAACTAGTAGTTTGGTCAATTTCACACAAAGTTCAAAATATTCCAATTTCAAAATAGGGTCCAGAATTAACAATGCAGACATTCCTGGCACTAAAATAACATTTCCTTTGTTTATTAGTTACATTTCCAGACTTTACAGATGAATTGCATTTTGATTTTTTATTCACATAAATAATTTTTATTCCAAAAAATTTGACAATTTACTGTTATGCAATATTGTAATAATTGTATGAATAATATCATCGCATTTATGAACATGTGTTAGACCCACCAATTGATGTGTATTGGATGTGTGACGTCATTTGTTTACTCTTGAACATCGGCAGAAATTGAACATTTCTGCCACTTTGAGCTCAATTTCAAGCTATTTTTCAGTACTAAAACCAATCAAAATCGTCTCTATTTCTGTAACATATCTTCCATTCTATCAAATGAGACCAAGAAACTGCAAATACAACTAAAAACCCTACAAAAATATATCGCAAAGTTGCTGTTTTAATCCGAAATCAGGGTCACAGTTTTTTTTCTCATTATGCACTGTGTGCTGCAGGATTTGTTTTATATGGCACACACCACATAGATCCATTCTCTCATATCTAGGCCCAGATTTACTGCTCACAGCTTATTTGAGTGAGCTGAGCTCATGGCGTAGGCCTACAGCTTGGACCCAGGCTTCAAAGCCGTAGAACTACGGGACGGACCCCTCACAGGGGTAATGCACTCTGGACTTAATGATGTTGAAAACTAGACATCATTATTGATATAAATTAATAGAAATTTATTTGTATACTTTGAAATACAACCTCTCCTCACTTACCGATATACAGTGGAACCCCGAGTTTCGGCCGTAATCTGTTCCAGGAGCTAGGCCTAAACTTGAAATGGCCTAAACTCAAAGCAATATTTCCCATAAGAAATAATGTGAATACAATTAATCCGTTCCAGACCCACAAAAATATTCACAAAAATTATATTTTTTAAAGATTAACTATAGTTTAACATAAATATAGTACTTAAAACATACATATAGTACTTAAATGAGTAATACAATACATAAATAAACATTTAAATGAACATTTAAAATCACATGTACCTTCATTGAAGAGTCTTGCTGGCATCTGGAAGATAGGGAGGAGGAGAGAAGGAGGGGAATCCCCTTTAGGTAACAAGTCCTTATCTGGGGTTACTCCCCTTCTTTGTCTTTTAATCCTTTGACTGTTTCAGTCGTATATATATGTCTTACGAGCCACCATGTTTGACGTATTGATACGCATAAATTCTAGCGGCTTGAAATCAAGCAGGAGAAACCTGGTAGGCCCACATGTGAGAGAATGGGTCTCCATGGTCAGTGTGCACCATATAAAAAATATCGGGGAGCCAGTGGTGCATTGTGGGAATGCCATTTCAGTAGTCCTTGTTCAGCATGCCTAGCGGTAAGAAATATGTGACTCCCCGCAAATCTGGGACTCTCTGATCGCGGGTGCTATCCCCATCCGTGGTATGGTTTATACCTAAGTAATGTATATTAGAGCTGATTTCCTGTATTCTGTTTAATACAATATACAGTACACTACTGTATAAACATTTAAAAATATACCAGAAATGTTATAAATGGTTCAGAGGTGACATTAAAACAATATCAAACCCACTACAGTGCAACCCCAAGTTTCGGCCGTAATCCGTTCCAGGAGCTAGTCTTAAAGTCAGAACGACTTAAAGTTGAAGCAGTATTTCCCATAAGAAATATGTAAATCCAATTTATCCATTTCACCCAAAAATATTCACAAAAAAATAATTTTTTTAAAGAATAAATACTGTAGTTTTACATACAGAAAACAATGAGAAATAAATATAAAGAACTAATTTTAATGGATAAATGAACATTTAACCCTTTGACTGTTTTGGTCATATATATACGTCTTATGAGCCACCGTTTTTGACGTATATATACTCATAAATTCTAGCAGCTTCAAATCAAGCAGGAGAAAGCTGGTAGGCCCACATGTGAGAGAGTGGGTCTGTGTGGTCAGTGTGCACCATATAAAAAAATCCTGCAGCACGCAGTGCATAATGAGAAAAAAAACTCCGACTGTTTTTTTTTTAATTAAAATGCTGACTTTGTGGTCTATTTTCGTATAGTATTTATGGTAATTATTTCTTTTTACTTAGGGCATAGGTTATAGGACATTCTGGCAGGATGACCACCAGTCGTAAAAAAATTGGAAGGGTGTTACACATGGGTTATTATCAAAGTTTTTTATATTTCTGTGACCACTTGTGGCCACATCTACCTCAAAGCCACTAAACTTGGGGTCAACATTACTTAAAGGGGAGTGCTAATGAAACATGATATTAGTGAATCCTTGGTGTTTGCCGTGCTGGTTGCTCTAGCTGGTGCTCAATTTAACTGGTGCTACCACAAGGTACTAAGTGGTCCCAGATTTTTGTAATACCACGCACACCGAGTACTAAGACCCATTCTATGCTGACCAGGCATCTCAGGCCAATTGTACCAAATTTGGAGGCAGGAAAAATAAAACATAAATATACATTTGGGGCGCTAGTGGTAGGAACATATATATACGTTTGGACCGTTTAAAGGTTAAGTATGAACTGCTGCATATAGGTAATTATTTTTTTCTATCTTTTACTGTTTTTGTCTTTAACAAGGAATACTTATGATATTACAATTGCTTCATGGTGTAATACTTCTCAAAACATGGAAATAAGTCTCAGTGGTTGATATATTTTCATTTGAGGGAATATCCTGGGTTATATAAACATAATGTAATTCCTATGTGTCCATAACACTTGTGTGCCCTCACAACCACTGTAAATCATGTTATTTACAAGGATATCTTAATACACTGTACAGTGGACCCCCGGTTTATGATATTTCATTCCACAAGTATGTTCAGGTGCCATTACTGAACGAATTTGTTCCCATAAGGAATATTGTGAATTAGATTAGTCCATTTCAGACCCCAAACATACACGTACAAACGCACTTACATAAATACACTTACATACAGTGGTCCCTCGTTTTTCGTAATTAATCCGTTCCTGGAGCCGTTACTATAAACGAAATTTATGATTTACGAATCAATTTTCCCCATAAGAAATAATGTAAATACAATTAATCCGTTCCTGACACCCAGAAATATTAAAACAAAAAAAATTTTTACATGAAATATACATGTAGTACATAAACAATACAATGGGAAATGATGAATGAAACATTAACAGCATAACACTTACCTTTATTGGAGATTCTTCTTAGTGTATGGGAGACTGGAGAAGGAGGAGAGAGTGGATTGTTTATAGTTTGGAAGGGGAATCCCCTTCCATCAACACCTCAGGTTCCATTTGCTTTTCTGGGGTTGCTTCACTTCTCTATTTCTTAATGCCACTAGGACCACCTTGAGAGTCACTGGAGTCCTGTCTCACAAAATAACTGTGGAAAGAGCTCTGTTTCTGGCGTCTCTTTAACACTTCCCTAAAATGGCCCAAGACTTTGTCACTGTACATGTTGCCAACCTGGCTTGCAACAACCTTGTTAAGGTAATGTTTCTCCATAAAGCTTTCCATCTTACCCCACATAGTAAAAATCTCTTTAATTTCTGAAGAAGGCACCTTCTTCCATCTCTCTTCCTCCTCTGCAGCAAGATTCTGAGCTGCGATGTGTTGCTCTTCCTGCTGAAGCTCTTGCAGCTCCTCAGTGGTGAGCTCTTCATTGTGGTCTTCCACCAATTCTTCCACATCCTCCAAACTCATATCCAACCCCATGGAACTCCCCAGTGCCACAATTGATTTTACAACAGACATAGGCTCATTAGGGTCAGTCCCAAGTCCTTCAAAATCCCTTTTGTCGACACAATCTGGCCACAATTTTCTCCAGGCAGAGGTCAAAGTCCTGGTAGTCACTCCCTCCCAAGCCTTACCTATAAGGGTTATACAATGGAGGATGCTGAAGTATTCTCTCCAAAATTCCCTTAGGGTCAAGTGAGTGTCTGTGGTCACAGTCAAGCACCTGTGAAACATTGCTTTTGTGTAGAGTTTTTTAAAGTTTGCAATAACCTGCTGGTCCATGGGTTGGAGGAGAGGAGTGGTATTCGGGGGCAAGAACTTTACTGTGATGAACCCAAACTCCTCGAAAATTAGGTCATCCAAGTTTGGAGGTGTAAATGATAATGGGAGCCCTTTGATTGAACTTTGTATAGAAAGGGGTTTAGTTATAGGTAATACATATTTTAAGAAAAAGAGGATAAATAAGTATACACGATATGATGTAGGGCGAAATGACAGTAGTTTGTTGGATTATGTATTGGTAGATAAAAGACTGTTGAGTAGACTTCAGGATGTACATGTTTATACAGGGGCCACAGATATATCAGATCACTTTCTAGTTGTAGCTATACTGAGAGTAAAAGGTAGATGGGATACAAGGAGAATAGAAGCATCAGGGAAGAGAGAGGTGAAGGTTTATAAACTAAAAGAGGAGGCAGTTAGGGTAAGATATAAACAGCTATTGGAGGATAGATGGGCTAATGAGAGCATAGGCAATGGGGTCGAAGAGGTATGGGGTAGGTTTAAAAATGTAGTGTTAGAGTGTTCAGCAGAAGTTTGTGGTTACAGGAAAGTGGGTGCAGGAGGGAAGAGGAGCGATTGGTGGAATGATGATGTAAAGAGAGTAGTAAGGGAGAAAAAGTTAGCATATGAGAAGTTTTTACAAAGTAGAAGTGATGCAAGGAGGGAAGAGTATATGGAGAAAAAGAGAGAAGTTAAGAGAGTGGTGAAGCAATGTAAAAAGAGAGCAAATGAGAGAGTGGGTGAGATGTTATCAACAAATTTTGTTGAAAATAAGAAAAAGTTTTGGAGTGAGATTAACAAGTTAAGAAAGCCTAGAGAACAAATGGATTTGTCAGTTAAAAATAGGAGAGGAGAGTTATTAAATGGAGAGTTAGAGGTATTGGGAAGATGGAAGGAATATTTTGAGGAATTGTTAAATGTTGATGAAGATAGGGAAGCTGTGATTTCGTGTATAGGGCAAGGAGGAATAACATCTTGTAGGAGTGAGGAAGAGCCAGTTGTGAGTGTGGGGGAAGTTCGTGAGGCAGTAGGTAAAATGAAAGGGGGTAAGGCAGCCGGGATTGATGGGATAAAGATAGAAATGTTAAAAGCAGGTGGGGATATAGTTTTGGAGTGGTTGGTGCAATTATTTAATAAATGTATGGAAGAGGGTAAGGTACCTAGGGATTGGCAGAGAGCATGCATAGTTCCTTTGTATAAAGGCAAAGGGGATAAAAGAGAGTGCAAAAATTATAGGGGGATAAGTCTGTTGAGTGTACCTGGTAAAGTGTATGGTAGAGTTATAATTGAAAGAATTAAGAGTAAGACGGAGAATAGGATAGCAGATGAACAAGGAGGCTTTAGGAAAGGTAGGGGGTGTGTGGACCAGGTGTTTACAGTGAAACATATAAGTGAACAGTATTTAGATAAGGCTAAAGAGGTCTTTGTGGCATTTATGGATTTGGAAAAGGCGTATGACAGGGTGGATAGGGGGGCAATGTGGCAGATGTTGCAAGTGTATGGTGTAGGAGGTAGGTTACTGAAAGCAGTGAAGAGTTTTTACGAGGATAGTGAGGCTCAAGTTAGAGTATGTAGGAAAGAGGGAAATTTTTTCCCAGTAAAAGTAGGCCTTAGACAAGGATGTGTGATGTCACCGTGGTTGTTTAATATATTTATAGATGGGGTTGTAAGAGAAGTAAATGCGAGGGTTTTGGCAAGAGGCGTGGAGTTAAAAGATAAAGAATCACACACAAAGTGGGAGTTGTCACAGCTGCTCTTTGCTGATGACACTGTGCTCTTGGGAGATTCTGAAGAGAAGTTGCAGAGATTGGTGGATGAATTTGGTAGGGTGTGCAAAAGAAGAAAATTAAAGGTGAATACAGGAAAGAGTAAGGTTATGAGGATAACAAAAAGATTAGGTGATGAAAGATTGAATATCAGATTGGAGGGAGAGAGTATGGAGGAGGTGAACGTATTCAGATATTTGGGAGTGGACGTGTCAGCGGATGGGTCTATGAAAGATGAGGTGAATCATAGAATTGATGAGGGAAAAAGAGTGAGTGGTGCACTTAGGAGTCTGTGGAAACAAAGAACTTTGTCCTTGGAGGCAAAGAGGGGAATGTATGAGAGTATAGTTTTACCAACGCTCTTATATGGGTGTGAAGCGTGGGTGATGAATGTTGCAGCGAGGAGAAGGCTGGAGGCAGTGGAGATGTCATGTCTGAGGGCAATGTGTGGTGTGAATATAATGCAGAGAATTCGTAGTTTGGAAGTTAGGAGGAGGTGCGGGATTACCAAAACTGTTGTCCAGAGGGCTGAGGAAGGGTTGTTGAGGTGGTTCGGACATGTAGAGAGAATGGAGCGAAACAGAATGACTTCAAGAGTGTATCAGTCTGTAGTGGAAGGAAGGCGGGGTAGGGGTCGGCCTAGGAAGGGTTGGAGGGAGGGGGTAAAGGAGGTTTTGTGTGTGAGGGGCTTGGACTTCCAGCAGGCATGCGTGAGCGTGTTTGATAGGAGTGAATGGAGACAAATGGTTTTTAATACTTGACGTGCTGTTGGAGTGTGAGCAAAGTAACATTTATGAAGGGATTCAGGGAAACCGGCAGGCCGGACTTGAGTCCTGGAGATGGGAAGTACAGTGCCTGCACTCTGAAGGAGGGGTGTTAATGTTGCAGTTTAAAAACTGTAGTGTAAAGCACCCTTCTGGCAAGACAGTGATGGAGTGAATGATGGTGAAAGTTTTTCTTTTTCGGGCCACCCTGCCTTGGTGGGAATCGGCCGGTGTGATAATAAAAAAAAAAAAAAATAAGTTTGGAGGATGAGCAGGTGCATTGTCCATTACTAGCAGGCACTTGAGATCCAATTTCTTTTCCAGGAGATACTCCTTCACACTAGGGCCAAACACTTCATTGAACCACTCGACGAAAATTTCCCTCGTGACCCATGCCTTACTATTAGATTTCCAAAACACACACAATTTACTCTTCATAACATTGTTTTTCCTGAACACTCTGGGATTTTCAGAATGGTACACTAGTAATGGCTTCACTTTGAAATCCCCACTAGCATTAGCACAGAACATTAGCGTCAGCCTGTCTTTCATAGGCTTGTGTCCTGGCATTGCCTTTTCCTCTTGTGTAATGAAGGTCCTCTTTGGCATTTTCTTCCAAAAGAGGCCTGTTTCGTCACAATTGAACACTTGTTCAGGTTTCAGTCCTTCAGCCTCTATGTACTCCTGGAATTCATGCACATATTTTTCAGCCGCCTTGTGGTCCGAACTGGCAGCCTCACCATGCCTTACCACACTGTGTATGCCAGTACGGTTCTTAAATCTCTCAAACCAGCCTTTGCTGGCCTTAAATTCACTCACATCACTACTATTTGCAGGCAATTTCTTTACCAAATCTTCATGCAACTGCCTAGCCTTTTCACAAATAATCAAAGTCATAAGAGTATCTCCTGCTAATTGTTTCTCATTTATCCACACCAATAATAACTTCTCAACCTCTTCCAGTACTGGTGATCTCATTTTTGTCAGCATAGTTACTCCCTTTGCAACAACAGCATCCTTTATTTCCTTTTTCTTGGCCACTATGGAACATAAGGTTGTGTAGGGTTTCTTATACATCCTGGACAGTTCGGCCATGATGGTTTTCTTAAATTCAATCGTATTTCTCACCTTCTTTACCACAGGCTTGGCACTAGGAGCTTTCTTTGGAGCCATGGTAGCTTATTTAGTACTTGCAAGCACTAAAATAAATGGAATATTATGAAATATTTCGCTGGAGCACGTGAGGGGACCTTCGCTCACTGGTAAACAATGCCAGACTGGCTGCCGCCCCGGCTCACGCCGTGGGTATGTGTCCCGGATGAACTACGACTCGCGAGTCAACCTATGAAAAGCGAGTCCATGTTTATACGAAAATACCCCTATGATTGGCGAAACTTACGATTGCCGGGAACTACAAAAAGTGGGGGACCACTGTAATTGGTCGCATTGGGAGCTGATCGTAAAGCAGGGGTCCACTGTATATTAAAATTGTTTCAAAATGTAATACTCATGGAAATATGGCAGTAAGTCACATTGTTAGATTTTATTGGATTTTCCCAGGTTAAATTTACATAATGTGCATTTTGGTTGAATTCCACTGTTAGTAGCATGAAATTGTAATAAATTTGGAATGAATAAGACATCTTCCTGTCAGTTTCACACCCTATTTTTTAGTAGGGAAGTTGGTGGAACAATAGTTCCTAGTCTTATTATTTTCTTATGTTAGTTTTGCAGTGTTACCCATGATGCACTACACAGACCCATCTGTTCTTAGATTTTTTTCAAAAGCATGAAGAGGTTGTAGGAGACACAAACGTTAACCCTTTCAGGGTTTCCGATGTACTAGTATAGCTTACGCGCCAGGGTTATTGACGTACTAGTACGGCTTATGCGCCAGGGTTATTGACGTACTAGTATGCATAAATTCTAGCGCCTTCAAATCTCGCGGGAAAAGGCTGGTAGGCCTAAATGTGAGAGAATGGGTGTGTGTGGTCGTTGTGCATGGTAGAAAAAAAATCTGTGACCCACTGACGCATTGTGGGAACGCCATTTTAGTAGACCTTGTTCACCATGCCTCGCGGTAAGAAACTCCTCACTCCTCGGCGAATTGGGACACTTTTGTTCCCCAATGACAGTTCTAATACAGATGGAAGTGCCAGTGAAGATGAGTTTAAAGGTTTCGATGAAGTTGTGACCGAAACTAATGACCATAATAACAGTAATAGCGAGGAAAACCCAGACGAACCTCAGCCTTCCACCTCTCCTGCTGGGCCGTCTTGTTCATGTTCAGTTGTACCAGAACGAAAGAGGAAACTCCTATTTTCCCATATCCCGGACTCAGATGTGAGCATTCATGATATTGATAGTGAATATGAACTACAAGCTCTTGAAAACACTTCCAGTAGCGATAGTGAAGTGGAATAACGTCAGTATATACGACGATATATCCGCTCTGGTAGTGTGCCATATGCTATTCCAAGGGAAAAGAGTACATCTCGGAGTACATACTATGGCTGTACAACAGGAACAGATAGTGAAAATGAAGATGATAGTGTTGCAATTGGGATGGAAAATGTGCATGGTGGTGGTAGTGGTGGTGCTGGCCGTGAGGCACCAGCAGTGGGCCATGCTGCCACCCACGCTGCCACCCACGCCACTGCCTCAGCTGATCTACAGCAAAGGCCTCCATCCCCCACCCACCCACCACACCAGCCTCTACAACCACAACCTCCACAGCCACAAACTCCACAACCACAACCACCTGTCAGTATCCAGTACCCACCAGCAGACCGCACCTGAGATTAGCAGGAAGCTGCCAAATTTGTTCCAAATCCCCACCAGTTTGATGAAAGCCAAAGTGGAATATGGCCATCTTGTACACTGGGGAACAATGCCAGTGAACTGGAATGTTTCAAGTTATTCTTTGACGAACCCCTGATGGAAATTATTGTCAGGGAAAGCAACAGATACATACTTCACTTACACCATGGCAAACACAACACTTTCACCAAAATCACGTCTACACCAGTGGAAGGAGACAACTGTGGCTGAGATGTATCTTTTCTTTGCCACAATAATGCTTATGCCACATGTGTATAAACACAGTGTGAAATCATACTGGCCAACAGACCACCTGATTGCAACCCCAGGTTTCAGTGATATAATGCGAGTGAATCGATTTGTGCTACTATTACGTATGCTTCACTTCTCAGACAAAACCAGGCCTGACAGAAAAGACAGGTTATATAAGATTAGGAATGTGTTTGTGTATCTGAAAGTGAAATTCAGTATGTATTTTTATCCCTTCAGGAAACTTGTTTTTGACGAGTCTTTGATTTTGTTCAAAGGAAGACTCTCTTTCAAGCAGTACATACCAAGCAAGAAGAAACGCTTTGGTATAAAGTTGTTTGTGCTTTGCGATTGCTACAGAGATCTTGTATTGGATATTATTGTGTACTCTGGAAGTTATACATTGCAAATTACCAGGAAGTTATTGGGCATCTCTGGTGATGTGGTTAGAACAATGATATAACCATACCTTGGTAAGGGGCTTATATTATATACTGATAACTGGTACACAAGCCCCTCACTCAGTGATTTTTTGCAAGTGAACATGACAGATATGTGTGGCACAGTGCATGCAAATCGTAAACATATGCCCAGGTTTGACGCTGGCACTCGTAGAGGTGAGGTGCAGGCGTTTGCTGCCAATGACATCATGGCATTTTGGTGGCATGACAAACGAGATGTCAAACTGTTGTCATCAGTTCACCCTAACAAAATGACAAACACTGGCAGGCAGCATAGAGAGAGCATTGAACCCATTCTAAAACCTGCAGCTGTGATTGATTACACCTTCAATATGCACTCAGTGGACAAATGTGACATGCAGATTGGGTTTGCTGATTGTGTTCGCAAGAGTTATAAGTTGTACATATAACTCTTTTTCCATCTTCTGGACATTTCCATGCTCAATGCTTATAATATGTATAAGATGAGGAGCAGAAACAAACCACCATATGGCAAATTTTGTTTGTCTGTCATCAGACAAATAGTATTCAAGTACCAAGGAACAACACCTGCAATAGAAAACCACCCACTAAATTATCAACAGCTACCCTCTCGTCTGAAGCATGGTGATCACTTCCTAATACAACTGCCTGCTACTGCTTTCAAGAAAAAGGCTCAGAAGAGATGTTACGTCTGTGCACATACAAAAAAACACTCACAACAACGCAGAGACACTTGTTATATGTGTGACACCATGTTTCAAAGAGTTCCACAGGCTGCACAACTTCTGGACTGTATATGTGTATATAAAATATAGAAAAATAGTAATAAACAACATTTTATATCGTTTGTGTGTGAAAACAACTTTTATAAACAATATAGTGACAACAGTGTTTGTGCAGTTATTGTATAGTAAATAAGGAGAAAAAACTTACAAAATAGTGCTCATATTGGTCTCACAGGACATAAAAGTTACTTGAAAAAAAAAAAATAATAGAAAATAATACCAAAAAAACTAAATAAACTAAAACCGGGTGACCGGCAGTCGGCGATGTTGCCATATGCCGGTCATTTTCTGTCAGCTTCACGCCTCCATATCTTGGTAAGTATTGATGGTAAAAAAAATTCATAAGATTTTTTTTTTTTTAATTTTTCGACCCTGAGAACAAGTCTGGGAGAGGGTCTGTCGACCCTGAAAGGGTTAAGTATGCTACACAGGTCATTTGTCCATGTCTGGTATTGTCATTTTGTTTAAGTAGACACCTCTTACCCTATTGGTCCATTATTGCGAGGTTTCACTGTATGGGAGGGTTCTGCTTTACAGCACTTCTCTTTATGGAATTTTGCCAATACAGCAGTTTTCAGTTATACCTATTTTTCATTTATTCAGACTTCCTACAATAAATATATTCACCACTCACTATAAGCTAAGGACAGTAATATTCTAAAGTAAATAATGTGTATACTGTATATGCATTTTTTAGGTCTAACTGTATTGCTCACTTAATACATGATAATATAAACATGTTTTCAGGCTTTTATATGCATATGAAAGTGAAAAACTCAATATTTCATGTTACAGCAATTTTTGCTTTACAGCAGTAGCCCAGAACCTACCCTTCTGTATAAGAGGGCCCCTCCTGTGTATGGTTTGCTGATGACAGTGTAATATTTACGTTTTATAGTTCTTCCTTTAACAAACTGGCAGTATCCCACTAAGGCACTGGTGGCCCAAAAAGAAAAAAGAATGTTTCTCTTTTTAACCCTTAAACTGTCCAAACTTAGATCTACGTTTATGTGCGTAGCGCTCTGACCTTGATCTTCTCCATTTGAAAGCATGTAAAAAACCTAGCTCTACGTTCGGAGCGCTACACGAGCAAACATAGATCTACGTTTAAACAGTGTAAGGGTTAACTTTAGTAATGTATACAGGAGAAGGGTTTACTAGCCCCTTGCTCCCTCTTTATAGTTATTTTCATATTTTTTCTTTCTCATGTGTACTTAATAACCAATCTCTAAATGTGTATTTTTCATGGTGTGTATATGTGAGATCAAGGGTCAGCAAGAGAATGTTTACGTGTATTGTTATGTACAGTCGACCCCCGGCATATGATGGCATCGGTACACGTACATTAAATCCGGTATACGATACATTTTAACACAAAAATTTTGCCTCGCCACTCGTTAAAAAACCCGCCACGTGATTCGTCCGGGATGCGTCCACGTGTGGCCTGAACTGCCCCATGCGTGCCAGTGTTTACAAGCCAGCCAGTGTGCTCGCATCTAAGCATACATTCAGTACATTCCGTATTATCACAGTGTTTTTGGTGCTTGTTTCTGCAAAATAAGTCACCATGGGCCCCAAGAAAGCTTCTAGTGCCAACCCTGTGATAAAAAGGGTGAGAATTAGTATGGAAATTACAAAAGATTTTAAAGGGTTTGGGGCTAACCCTGAGAAGCCTATGCCAGTTGTGGAATCCATTGTGCCTACTTCAAAAATTAAGGAAATGTGTGCAAAGTGGGTTTAACTGCAAACCTTTATGGATGGAAATCACCCTAACACATCTATTGCAAGCCGTGCTGGTGACTGTTACAATGACAATGTTGTGGCCCATTTTAGACAAATCTTAAAGGAACGGAAGTTACAGACCTCTATGGACAGATTTGTTGTGCGACAGAGGTCCAGTGACTCTCAAGCTGGTCCTAGTGGCATTAAGAGAAGAAAGGAAGTAACCCCGGAAAAGGACTTGCTACCTCAAGTCCTAATGGAAGGGGATTCCCCTTCTAAACATTAACAACTTCGACACTCTCCCCTCCTCCCATCCCATCAATCATCACCAGATCTTCATTAACCCTTTGGGGGTCGGTAGGTCCTCTCAGAGACTTGTTCTCAGGGTCAGCCAAATTTCAAAAAAAAAAAATTATTTTTTCTTATGAAAAGATAGAGAATCTTTTCTCGATCATAATGACACCAAAAGTATGAAATTTGATGGAAAACTTACGGAAATATGCTCTTGCGAAGTTAGCGGTCTCGACAATGTTTATGCATCGGTGATTTTGCCCACTTTGAGCCCTATATTCTGCCAATTCCAGTGTACTAGTCGACAAAAATCATAACTATTTCGCTAGAACTCCATATTTTCTATCGAATGAGTACAAGAAACTACCCATTTACCGATTTCAACTATCCAATACAGTGGTCAGAATTTAGCAATTTTGCCAATTTTACACAAATTTCAAAAGATGCCAATTTCCGAATAGAGTCCAGAATAAACAAGAAAGACATTCCTGGCACTAAAATAACATTTCCTCTGTTCATTAGTCATGTTCCCACGCCCCTCTTGCATTCTTTTGCTTTCCACTTTGAATTTTTATTCTCACAAAAAAAAATAGAAGATTCACTCTTATGCAGATTACTGCATTAGTGTATAAATGGTATAAATAATATTGGCGCACTTGTGAAAGAATATTAGACTCACCAGTTGACATGTATTGGACGCTTGGCATGATTTGTTTACTTTTGATCTTTGGTAAAAATCGAACATTTCTGCTACTTTAAGCTCAATTTCAAGGTACTTTTCATTGTAAAACCAGTCAAAAATCATCTCAATTTCTGTAATATGTCTTCCATTCTATAAAATGAGACCAGGAAAACTAGAATACAACAATAAATACCATACGAAAATACAGTGCAAAGTCGCTGTTTTAATCCAAAAACACGGTCAAAGTTTTTTTTTCTCATTACGCACTGTGTGCTGCAGGATTTTTTTTATACTGCGCACACTGACCACATACCCATTTTTTTCATATGTAGGCCTACCAGCTTTCTCTCACTAGATTTGACGGCACTAGAATTTATGCGTACTAGTACGCCAAAAACCCCTGCTCATAAGCCGTACTAGTACGTCCGAAACCCCGAAAGGGTTAAAGGTATTGTATTCTATTGTTAGTAGTTAGTGCATGTCTTCTTCAGTTTGTGTGCATTAAACTTAATATTTCATGTGGTAAAACTTTTTTTTTTCATAGTACTTTTGGGTGTCTTGCACGGATTAATTTGATTTCCATTATTTCTTATGGGAAAAATTAATTCGCCTTCCGATAATTTTGGCATACGATGAGCTCTCAGGAACCGATTAATATCGTATACCGGGGGTCCACTGTATAGATAAACTTTGTCCTGTCAGTAGACTTATGCAGACACATTTATTGTTGATAAAGCAAGTTTCATGTGAATCTTGCAATGGCACCAAGTCAGAGATTTTGAAATTAAAAAAGGTTTTATCTCTGGCCAATTGATTTATTTGTATGTAAATTTTGTAGGTATTATCCAGCCAAATTATTGAAAGTTGTGCTAGAACTTATTCATCTAAATTCCTAAATAATGGAAAAAAATTGTATAGCACTAGTTAGTGAAGCTAACCTTGAGACCTTACTAATAGTAAGGGCTTACTAGATTTTGGTGCAAATAGCAAGTTAATAGAGTTTTGAGAAGCCTGTAATCTTTTTATACCACTTGCAAGATTCATCATTTTGAACAAGAGTGACCCAGACAAAAGAGGAAACACATTTACTATCATTCATTCAGTTGCTGTATTGCAACATGTGACATATGATGCAAGTGAATGTGGTGTATGATATTCAAGTAGTTATATACCACATAATAAGTTTCTCTGGATAAATACACAGTATAGGTGGGCTCTGGTGGCCTGGTAGTTAACGCTCTCGCTTCACACGGTGAGGGCCTGGGTTCGATTCCCAGCCAGAGTAGAAACATTGGACGTGTTTCTTTCCACCTGTTGTCTATGTTCCCCATCAGTAAAATGGGTACCTGGGTGTTAGTCGACTGGTGTGGGTCGCATCCTGGGACACTGACCTAAGGAGGCCTGGTCACAGACTGGGCCGCGGGGGCGTTGACCCCCGGAACTCTCTCCAGATAAACTCCAGATAAACAGTACAGTGGAACCTCAGCTTACTAGTTTAATCCATTCTGTGACCTTGCTCGTATTCTGAGTCAATTTTCCTCATTTAAATTAATTGAAATGCCATTAATCCATTCCAGCAGAATTCCTGCTCTCAGGAGGCAGGGCAAAATACTTTCAATATAACGCTAATATCAAGTCTGCGGCTTATTTATCTATCACAATTGATCTAATATGACATAATAAACAATATAAATAACATAGAAACCTGATGTATACTCTAGAATGGATAAAATATGTCATTATGTGATAAGGGGAGGTGGCCATTCCTGCTCCCGCATTATTGTGGTATTCACTGCCATTTAGTGATGACCTTTCAGAGCTCACTTGTTTTTATAGTATGTATTATTATTATAATTATTATTATTATACGTAGAGTAGACCGTCGTTTAACACGGTTTTGTCTTGCATGTTTTGGTTATAGCACGATTGAAGAATTGCGGCATATTTTTGTTTAACACTTCATAAAATTAGTTTAACATGGTTGCGGGAGGGGAAAACATTTTGAGCGCGCGGTTGCCTGCTGGGCGGGATGGTCTGTGGGTTACACCATTGAGTCAACGATGATACTCGGGAAGCTCGCTGTGTTTATTTATATACATATTTTCTTATTTTCATTGCCATTTGTTAAATCTGCCAAGCAATTATGGCACCCAGTAAGCATACAAGTGTTCCTGCAAGTGACAAGAAAAGGTTTAAGCGTTCAAGTCTAGGAATTACGAAGAAAATCAAGATATTAGATAAGCTTAAGAGTGGCTCACATATGGTGGATATAGTGAGGGCCTATGGCCTTAACCCTTAAACTGTCCAAACATAGATCTATGTTTGCACATGTAGCACTCTGAACGTAGATCTACATTTTATTTTTCATTCCATCAAATTTGGCACTATAGGCTTGAGTCTCCTAGATGTGAGAGAATGGTTCTGCACCCAAAGTGTGCGCACTATGAAAAAAATTCACTGACACTGGGGTACCGCATGGTAGCACCAGTTAGTTTCAGCTCCATCTTGCGTTAACATCATGGCAAACCCCCGTGATTCACTCACGCCTCATCGTATTAACACTCTACTATTCTCGGAAAGTGTAACAACATGAGGTTAGTGAATTTGACACTGATATAGCCACTAATGTTCAAGGAATTAGTGAAACTGTTGATGATAACCCAGATGATCCCCAGCCCATCACCTCTGGGGTGGACAGTGTGGCCATACCAGACCCTCAGCCCAGTACCTCTGGGGTTGCTAGCATTACTACCCAAAGGCAACTCTGCAAGAGGAAATTATAATTTTCCAAGCATTATGGTGATGATGATAGTGTAAGTGATATAAGTGACGATGATGAAATCAATTTTATGCCCATAGAGGATTCGCCAAGTGACGGTGATTATCATTATTCCCCAGTGAAACGTACTTTTAGGCGTCGTAACCTACGTTCAGGCAGTGTGCCATATGTAGTCGGCGGCAAAGGTCGTGGCAGGTCACGATCCCAAACCCCAGCTAGTGATAGTGATAGCGATCATGAAGGTGAATGTGCTGGGATGGAGGAAGAGGAGGTTGGTGGCATGGTGCCTGGACCTCGTGGCATGGTGGGTGGGCAGACAAAGGACCACCTGGCACCCTCTCAAACATGTGTTGCCTCCACTCCTGTCCCTCCTGCTCCCCCACACCCCATGCCACAGGTCCACCCTACACCATGTGACCACGAATGGAACTGGACAGAAAGTACACCATTCATGCCACATCCTTTCAATTTTGATGCCAGTAGAAGTGGTATCATGCTACACTGTCCCATCACAAATGAGTCTACAGAGTTAGACTATTTTCAACTATACATTGATGAACCGATAATGAACCTGATTGTTATCCAGACCAACATCTACTACTAGTATACAATGGACCACAAAGATGTTTCAGAATCGTCACAGCTGCACAGGTGGAAAGATACAACTGTGGCTGAAATATATTTATTCCTTGGCACAATCATGCATATGCCACACATGTATTAGAACAATATAGCACACTACTGGTCCACAGACCACTTCATCAGTACTCCAGTCTTCTCTGACCTCCTCCCCTGCAACAGATTCACTCTGCTGCTATGAATGTTACACTTCTCAGACAGGAATATGCCAAACCGAAATGACCTCCTGTACAAAATCAGGGAATTGTTTATGTATCTGAAGCAAAAATTCAGTGCCTACTTTTATCCATTCAAGAATATTGTTGTTGACGAGTCCTTGATTCTGTTCAAGGGACGACTGTCATTCAAACAATATATAAAGTAGAAGTGATGCAAGGAGGGAAGAGTATATGGAGAAAAAGAGAGAGGTTAAGAGAGTGGTGAAGCAATGTAAAAAGAGAGCAAATGAGAGAGTGGGTGAGATGTTATCAACAAATTTTGTTGAAAATAAGAAAAAGTTTTGGAGTGAGATTAACAAGTTAAGGAAGCCTAGAGAAAAAATGGATTTGTCAGTTAAAAATAGGAGAGGAGAGTTATTAAATGGAGAGTTAGAGGTATTGGGAAGATGGAGGGAATATTTTGAGGAATTGTTAAATGTTGATGAAGATAGGGAAGCTGTGATTTCGTGTATAGGGCAAGGAGGAATAACATCTTGTAGGAGTGAGGAAGAGCCAGTTGTGAGTGTGGGGGAAGTTCGTGAAGCAGTAGGTAAAATGACAGGGGGTAAGGCAGCCGGGATTGATGGGATAAAGATAGAAATGTTAAAAGCAGGTGGGGATATAGTTTTGGAGTGGTTGGTGCAATTATTTAATAAATGTATGGAAGAGGGTAAGGTACCTAGGGATTGGCAGAGATCATGCATAGTTTCTTTGTATAAAGGCAAAGGGGACAAAAGAGAGTGCAAAAATTATAGGGGGATAAGTCTGTTGAGTATACCTGGTTAAGTGTATGGTAGAGTTATTATTGAAAGAATTAAGAGTAAGATGGAGAATAGGATAGCAGATGAACAAGGAGGCTTTAGGAAAGGTAGGGGGTGTGTGGACCAGGTGTTTACAGTGAAACATATAAGTGAACAGTATTTAGATAAGGCTAAAGAGGTCTTTGTGGCATTTATGGATTTGGAAAAGGCGTATGACAGGGTGGATAGGGGGGCAGTGTGGCAGATGTTGCAGGTGTATGGTGTAGGAGGTAGGTTACTGAAAGCAGTGAAGAGTTTTTACAAGGATAGTGAGGCTCAAGTTAGAGTATGTAGGAAAGAGGGAAATTATTTCCCAGTAAAAGTAGGCCTTAGACAAGGATGTGTGATGTCACCGTGGTTGTTTAATATATTTATAGATGGGGTTGTAAGAGAAGTAAATGCGAGGGTCTTGGCAAGAGGTGTGGAGTTAAAAGATAAAGAATCACACATAAAGTGGGAGTTGTCACAGTTGCTCTTTGCTGATGACACTGTGCTCTTGGGAGATTCTGAAGAGAAGTTGCAGAGATTGGTGGATGAATTTGGTAGGGTGTGCAAAAGAAGAAAATTAAAAGTGAATACAGGAAAGAGTAAGGTTATGAGGATAACAAAAAGATTAGGTGATGAAAGATTGGATATCAGATTGGAGGGAGAGAGTATGGAGGAGGTGAATGTATTCAGATATTTGGGAGTGGACGTGTCAGCGGATGGGTCTATGAAAGATGAGGTGAATCATAGAATTGATGAGGGGAAAAGGGTGAGTGGTGCACTTAGGAGTCTGTGGAGACAAAGAACTTTGTCCTTGGAGGCAAAGAGGGGAATGTATGAGAGTATAGTTTTACCAACGCTCTTATATGGGTGTGAAGCATGGGTGATGAATGTTGCAGCGAGGAGAAGGCTGGAGGCAGTGGAGATGTCATGTCTGAGGGCAATGTGTGGTGTGAATATAATGCAGAGAATTCGTAGTTTGGAAGTTAGGAGGAGGTGTGGGATTACCAAAACTGTTGTCCAGAGGGCTGAGGAAGGGTTGTTGAGGTGGTTCGGACATGTAGAGAGAATGGAGCGAAACAGAGTGACTTCAAGAGTGTATCAGTCTGTAGTGGAAGGAAGGCGGGGTAGGGGTCGGCCTAGGAAAGGTTGGAGGGAGGGGGTAAAGGAGGTTTTGTGTGCGAGGGGCTTGGACTTCCAGCAGGCATGCGTGAGCGTGTTTGATAGGAGTGAATGGAGACAAATGGTTTTTAATACTTGATGTGCTGTTGGAGTGTGAGCAAAGTAACATTTATGAAGGGGTTCAGGGAAACCGGCAGGCCAGACTTGAGTCCTGGAGATGGGAAGTACAGTGCCTGCTCTCTGAAGGAGGGGTGTTAATGTTGCAGTTTAAAAACTGTAGTGTAAAGCACCCTTCTGGCAAGACAGTGATGGAGTGAATGATGATGAAAGTTTTTCTTTTTCGGGCCACCCTGCCTTGGTGGGAATCGGCCAGTGTTAATAACAAAAAAAAAAAATTCCTTTGGTATAAAGCTCTTTGTTATGTGTGACTGTGAGACTGGTCTTGTGTTGGATGTCGTTATCTACACAGGGGAAAACACACTCGACGATACCAGGTGCATGCTGGGCATTTCTGGGGATGTTGTTAGCAAGATGATGCAGCCATACCTTGACAAGGGTCATACATTGTTCACAGACAACTGGTATACAAGCCCTATGCTTGCTGACTTCCTACGTGTGAACAATACTGATATAAGTGGAACAGTGAGAAGTAGAAAACACATGCCAAGGTTCACTGGAGGAAGTGTAGTGCAAGCGTTTCATGCCAATGACATCATGGCACTGATGTGGCATGACAAACTGGACGTGACGTTGCTGTCAACCATCCACAGAAACGAGATGGTACAAACAGACAGACTGAGCAAGCACAACTATGAACCTATTGTAAAGCCAGCTGCTATACATACAATATGCGACTAGTCGACAAGTGTGACATGATGATAGGGTTTGTTGACTGTGTGCATAGGAGTCAGTTTTTATTAATTTGTGCATCTTTATCATGCTTCTACGTTATTTATGTTATACCTAATATTATTCTGGAATAAGTACGGTAGGTAGGTATTATTTATTGATAGTAATAGTATAATTATACAATAACAAATTTAGAAGCAGTGCTTTGAAACGGGGTCTAGACCAGCTGATGATGCCTTACCATCAGCTGTATAATGTACTGCAGGGTTAAAGAGCCCAGAGATCCATTACAGAATTTATGCACACTCCAGTACAACCATCAACTTCGGTACCAGAACCTCTACCATTCACTTCTGCCGACAACCAACAACCATCCACCTCAGCCCAGTAGGGCCACACCATCCATATCCACTCTCTTCACAATCATCCACAAACACCATTACCCACAATTTAAGGTAAGAAATACTATTATTTCTATTGCATTTGTAGTCTTAAGCAGTAATATATCATGACAATGCACCACAATTACACATTCCCTTTTATTTTTTAAGATCTGAAGGTCTAAAAAAAAGTTGTTTGGTTTTTTGGGGGCTCCCAGGAATGTAACCCTATTTTTCCCATAAGTTCTTCAGTTTGTCTCACACAGTTTTGTCTAACACTGTGTTTTCAGGAACGTAACTACCATGTTAAACGACGGTCTACTGTATTATTATAGTATTATTATGCATATTATTATATTATATTATTATTATTGTAATGGGGAAGCACTAAACCCATAGGATTATGCAGCACCTGTGGGGAGGGAGAGGATGGAAGGTATTCAGGCTTAATTTAGGGAACTGGAGCACAGATACAATTCCTTAGATCAAGAGCCCCTCACCAGCATCAAGGAACCTCCCTTGAGGGAGAAGCTCACATCCTGAATTTTTGCTTGTGTCCAGAAACAAAAAATTGACCAAGCGACTGCTCGTTTCCTGAAAAACTCGTATGATGGGGCACTTGTAAGCCAGGGTTCCACTGTATATGTTCCACTGTATATACAGAATAAACATAATTCTATATTGTAAGTACAGTATATAAGAGTCTTTTAACTGCATTTAATATTAAAGATTAAGAATTGTTTTTATATTTTTCCTTGTAGTTCTGAAATGACTCGTCTTTGGAACCTGAATACTAATAACCTGGAAGCATGCAAGATGCTTGATCGAGACTTTGTACCAGCGCTTGAGACCTACTTCACTCCAGCTATTGAGCAGCTTAGTCCAAAGTCAGAACTGAAAGAACAGGACAGGTAAGTTCTTAATTTACTATATATATAGTGTTCTATATTCTTGACATGTCCTCGGTGGAAACTACCGTGAATTTAGGAATGGGGTTGGCCTAATCTAAAACAAAAAAAAATCCCCATTTTTACTTGCCTCATTTGTTTTAAAATTGTGTGGTTGTGCACCTGCAACATTTATTTATTATTTAAAACTACATAATTCGTTACTCACAGAATAGACAAGATTTACAGTCATTGTAAGCTAGCCCTAAAATTAGCAGGCCATTGCTGGAATCATTACACCATGGTGCTGCTGTTCAAACAATGTCCTGCCAATTTTGACTGAGACTTGCCATGGGTTCAAATCTTGTTCGTTTACAGTTGTGTTAATAAGACTTCTCGAGTCAGAAACAATATTCATAAATGGAAGCACAAACAGACTTCTCGTAGTGCACACCTATGTAATGCATTTTTAACCCCTTCAGGGTCCAAGGCCCAAATCTGAAGTGGTGCCCCAGTGTCCTTTTCAAAAAAAAAAAAATTTATTTTTTCTTATGAAATGGTAGAGAATCTTTTTGTGAAGGTAATAAAACAAAAAGTACGAAATTTGATGGAAAATTGACGAAATTATGCTCTCGCGAATTTTGATGTGTCAGCGATATTTACGAATCAGCGATTTTGCCGACTTTGACTCCCATTTTAGGCCAATTACATTATTCCAGTCAACCAAATTCTTAGCTATTTCACTAGTATTACTTCTATTCTATTGATTGAGCACAAGAAATCGCCAAGTCAACTGTTTCAACTACAAATTAAAGTGATCGGAAATTGTTAATTTGGCCAATTTAACACAAAGTTCAAAATATTCCAATTTCAAAATAGGGTCCAGAATAAACAATGTAGGTATTCCTGGAACTAAACTAACATTTCCTCTGTTCATTAGTTACATTTTGAGGCTTTACAAATAAATTCCATTTTGATTTTTTATTCACATAATGAATTTTTATTCACACCAAAAAATAGAAGATTTACTGTTATGCAATACTGTAATAATTGTATAAATATCATCACCATATTTGTGAATGCTAATATATATTAGACCCACCAGCTGGCGTGTATTAGACGTGTGAGGTCGTTTGTTTACTCTTGAATATCGGCAAAAATTTAACATTTCTGCTACTTTGAGCTCAGTTTCAAGCCATTTTCAGTGCTAAAACCAATCAAAATCATCTCTATTTCTGTAATATGTCTTCCATTCTATCAAATGAGACCAAGAAATCGCAAATACAACTATAAAAAGCATACGAAAAAACACTGCAAAGTCGCTTTTTTAATCGAAAAATCATGATTTCAGTTTTTTTTCTCTCATTATACACAGTGTGCTGCAGGATCTGTTTTATGTGGTGCACACATACCACATAGATGTATTCTCTCATATCTAGGCCCAAATGTACCACTCACAGTTTATCAGAGTGAGCTGAGCTCATGACGTAGATCTACGGTTTGGACCCTGAACGTAAAGCCGTAGATCTACGGGACGGACCCTGAAAGGGTTAATTGCACACTATTCTTATTTATATTAAAAAAATATTAGTATGTGGTTCTGCCTGGATTTAGGTACTGTAAAATTTAAAAAAAAGTGGCTAAGACATGAAAATATTTCTGTTCAGAGATTTACAAGACCTTAGGTAAGCTGGTTGTGGACTGGCTGATTACAAACGACCAACCCACAGCCATCAGCTAATAAAGCATGCACAGGTGCCTTACAGCTGTCTACTGCTCAGTGATCAAATAACCATCTCCAAACCCTTGTTTATCAGTATGCAAGAGAACAAGGAATTGACAAGACAAACTTCCTCGTCTTATTATAAACAATTACAGGCTTGTGTTTTACACTCACTTGATAGGATGGTAGTACCTCCCTGGGTGGTTGCTGTCTACCAACCTACTACCCAGTTATTATTATTAATACTTTTATTATTCTGGTCAATACTTTCTGAATGGCCAAGTTTCTTCAACAACTTCCCTCATCTACTCAATGAATTATACCCTTATTTTTTAATCCAACACTATCTTCTAATTCCTGGGCTCCTAATTCTCTATATAACATCTCCACTGCCTCCAGCCTCTATCTTGCTGCAACATTTAAGGACCATGCCTCACACTTTTCTCTGGTATATTCCCCTTTACATTTCCAGAGATAAACTTTCTTTCTACAGAGGCCTCAACACACCATCTACCTTGTTTCCTCATCTATTCCATGGTTTACGTCATCTTTCATACACCCATTTATCAATGCATCCACTTCCAAGTACGTATATCTAAATACATTCACTTCCTCTGTATGCTTTCCCCTCAATCTGATATCCAATACTTTATTACCTAAATTTTTATTACTCTTGTCATCTTGCTCTTTTCTGTTATTATTCTTTTTCTTTTCTTTCAACAAACCGGCCATATCCCACCGAGGCAGGGTGGCCCAAAAGGGAAAACGAAAGTTTCTCCTTTTAAATTTAGTAATATATACAGAAGAAGGGGTTACTAGCCCCTTGCTCCCGGCACTTTAGTCGCCTCTTACGACATGCATGGCTTACAGAGGAAGAATTCTGTTCCACTTCCCCATGGAGTCTGTTATTATTATTATTATTATTGTAATGGGGAAGCACTAAACCCGTAGGATTATACAGCACCTGTGGGGAGGGAGAGGATGGAAGGTATTCAGGCTTAATTTAGGGAACTGGAGCACAGATACAATTCCTTAGATCAAGTGCCCTCACCAGCATCCTCCCTCTCTCCATCCATCCTCCCTCCCAAGCTCCTCCACCAATCTTTATAACTTTTCTGTAGAATCTTCCAAAAGAACTGTCATTGACAAAGAGTAATTATAACAGTTCCCAGTTCATGTCAGATTCCTTGTTTTTAATCCTTCACCTCTCCCTAACACCCTAGCATTCACTTTACAGGAGGTTCTCCACATTCGCAAGGGTTAGGGGATCGAGAACCTGGCGAATCTTGAAAATTCGTGAATGTTTGGTGTGCAAATATCATGTAGGGAAATACTGTATAATAATACTGTACTCTAGTGTTTGTGAATATTTTGATGTGCAAATACAGTATATTGTAGGGAAATATAATAATAGCATTTACTTAGACTAACAATACTGCTTCCTTTACCTTTTGAACCATGAACAGTCATAAAACACATGAAAACATAACATAAAACACATGAAAACCGGGTGAGTTGGCATTCGCGAATGTTCGAAGCTCGCAAAAGTGGAGCTTGCGAAAGCGGAGCTCGCGAAAGTGGGGCTCATGAAGGTGGAGGGCTAGCTGTATTTTTTTACAGTCCCATCTCAAAATATGTTTTAACAGCCATGGTGAAATCACACATCCCTTTCTAAGGCCTACTTTTCCTGGAAAATAGTCCTCCTCTCTCTCTTAAATAGACTTAATCTGAATCTCACTTTCTGTATAAAAACTCTTTACTGTTTTTAGTAACCTTCTACCTATTTCATACATTAGCAACATTACTCTTATCCACCATATAATATGCCTTTTCTAAATCCATAAATGTAACAAAAAGGTTCTCTTGTATGTTTCAGTGTAAACACTTGGTTTACACATCCTAAACCTTTCCTAAATCTTCATTATTTTTCAGCAATCCTTCTTTGTCTTATCCCGAGCATTTACAATAATAATTTTACCATACACTTTACCTGGTATGTATGAAGATTGAGACACTTATGCAGCATATGGGAATCTTTATTCAGGAAACGTTTCGCCACACAGTGGCTTCATCAGTCCAATACAAAGAGGAAGGCGTAAGGAGAGGAGGAGAATGAGGTAATCAGTCCCTCAACCTGGAGTCGATGTGTTCAGTCCATCAATCTTGTAGAATGTACAGCATAGGGCCGTAGACGTGGCTTATATACTGTAGTGAGGTGACGTGAAGCAGATGGAGGCGGGGTCATAGTGGTACCATCCACTAGTCGAAGTAGGTCTTCGTCCAAAGGTTGAACAAGTGTTGAAGAATTCTTTGTAACAAGACCCCATGATGCTGCCGTGTCTGACACTTCAACACTTGTTCAACCTTTGGACGAAGACCTACTTCGACTAGTGGATGGTACCACTATGACCCCGCCTCCATCTGCTTCACGTCACCTCACTACAGTATATAAGCCACGTCTACGGCCCTATGCTGTACATTCTACAAGATTGATGGACTGAACACATCGACTCCAGGTTGAGGGACTGATTACCTCATTCTCCTCCTCTCCTTACGCCTTCCTCTTTGTATTGGACTGATGAAGCCACTGTGTGGCGAAACGTTTCCTGAATAAAGATTCCCATATGCTGCATAAGTGTCTCAATCTTCAACTTGTCGGTTTTTCAAACCATTCATCACAACTGTCAGACACGGCAGCATCATGGGGTCTTGTTACAAAGAATTCTTCAACACTTGTTCAACCTTTGGACGAAGACCTACTTCGACTAGTGGATGGTACCACTATGACCCCGCCTCCATCTGCTTCACGTCACCTCACTACAGTATATAAGCCACGTCTACGGCCCTATGCTGTACATTCTACAAGATTGATGGACTGAACACATCGACTCCAGGTTGAGGGACTGATTACCTCATTCTCCTCCTCTCCTTACGCCTTCCTCTTTGTATTGGACTGATGAAGCCACTGTGTGGCGAAACGTTTCCTGAATAAAGATTCCCATATGCTGCATAAGTGTCTCAATCTTCAACTTGTCGGTTTTTCAAACCATTCATCACAACTGTCAGACACGGCAGCATCATGGGGTCTTGTTACAAAGAATTCTTCAACACTTGTTCAACCTTTGGACGAAGACCTACTTCGACTAGTGGATGGTACCACTATGACCCCGCCTCCATCTGCTTCACGTCACCTCACTACAGTATATAAGCCACGTCTACGGCCCTATGCTGTACATTCTACAAGATTGATGGACTGAACACATCGACTCCAGGTTGAGGGACTGATTACCTCATTCTCCTCCTCTCCTTACGCCTTCCTCTTTGTATTGGACTGATGAAGCCACTGTGTGGCGAAACGTTTCCTGAATAAAGATTCCCATATGCTGCATAAGTGTCTCAATCTTCAACTTGTCGGTTTTTCAAACCATTCATCACACCTGGTATGTATACTCATTAGGCCTATTCCCCAGTAATTTTTACATTCTCTTTTGTCTCTTTTTTGCCTTAATAAAGAGAAACAGTGTATATTCTTTGCCAATACTTAGGTACTTTTCCTTCTTTCATGCATAAATTGTATCCCTTCTGTATCAGTTACTAATAAAAAAAAGGGGGGGGGGTTGTCAAATATGCATTAGTGTAATAGAGATGTGAAGAAGCAAATAATTGCAAATGTTGGGAATGAAAAGAAGCTGCATGTCTTAGCATTAAGCAAAATAAGCTAAAAGGGTTAAATTGGGTGTATCTGACAGAACTAGAGCTAAAGGAGGAATAGCAGTAATATTAAATGTGTGGTGTGAATATTATGCAGAGAATTCATACTTTTTGGAGATAAGGTACTGGGTTACTAAAAGTATTACCCAGAGAGCTGAGAAAGGGTTATTGAGGTGGTTTGGACGTTTAGAGAGGATGGAACAAAATAGGATGACTTGGAGAGCATATAAATCTGTGGTGGAGGGAAGGCAGGATAAGGGTTATCTTAGGAAAAGTTGGAGGGAGGGGGTAAAGGAGGTTTTGTATCTGAGGAACTTGGATGTCGAACAGGCTTGCATGAATGTGTTAGATAGGAGTGAGTGGAGGCAAGTGGTTTTTATCACTTGACTTGCTGTTGGAGTGTGAATATGATTACATTTATAAAGGGATTCAGGGAAACCGGTTAACCAAACTTGAGTCCTGGAGGTGGGAACTACAGTGCCTGCATTCTGAAGAAGGGATGGGAATATTGCCATGTAGACTGACATCTGAGCTGTATTGTTGGCATTCCTTTGAAAAGACAGTGATGGAGTGAGTGATAGCGAAAGTGTTTCTCCTTTTTCGGGTCACCCTGTCTTGGTGGGAGACAGCTGATGTTTAAAAAAAAAACACTAAGTAATTAACCCTTTGACTGTTTCAGGCCCCTTTCTGAAACTCATTCTATGTCGCTCAATTTTTGAAAAAAAAAAATTATTTTTTCTTATGAAATGATAGAGAATCTTTTCCCGATGGTAATGACACCAAAAGTTCGAAATTTGGTCGAAAACTCATGGAATTATGCTCCCGCGAAGTTAGCGGTCTTGGCGACATATGCGTATCGGCGATTTCGCCGACTTTGAGCCCTATTTTCAGCCAATTCCATTGTTCCAGTTGACCAAACTCATAGCTATTTCTTTAGAACTCCATTTTATCTATCAGCTGAGTACAAGAAACCTCCCATTTACTAATTTGGACTACCCAATATGGTGGTCAGAAATTGGCAATTTGGCCAATTTCACGCAAACTAAAAAAGATGCCAACTTCAAAATAGGGTCCAGAATAAACAAGGTAGACATTCATGGCACTAAAATTACATATGCTCTGTTCATTAGTCACATCTCTAGGCCCCTCTTATATTATTATTGCTTTCTATTTTGATTTTTTATTCATACAAAAAAATACAAAATTTACTGTTATGCAGACTACTGCATTATTGTAAAAATGGTATAAATAATATCAGTGCACTAGTGAAAGAATATTAGACTCCCCAGTTGACGTGTGGTGTGATTTATTTACTCCTGAACATTGGTAAAAATCGAACATTTCCGCTACTTTGAGCTCAGTTTCAAGGTCGTTTTCATCGTCAAAGTAATGAAAATCATCTCTATTTCTGTAATATGTTTTCCATTTTATCACCTAAGACCATGAAAACGCGAACACAACGATAAATACTATACGAAAATACACCTGAACGTCGGCGTTTTATTCCAAAAAAACGATCATTTTTTTTTCTCATTACGCAATGTGTGCTGCAGGATTTTTTTTGTGGTGCACACTGACCACACAGACCCATTCTCTCACATGTGGGCCTACCAGCTTTCTCCCGCTTGATTTGAAGCCGCTAGAATTATTGAGTATATATACGTCAGAAACATTGGCTCGTAAGACGTATTTATACGTCAAAAACAGTGGGTATTGGTGTTAGTGTTTAAATTTAAGAATTGTATAGCTTAGAATAAAGGCAGGTTGTGAGGAGGTTATCATAAATGTCCATGGTCTTGGGGGCGAGATGTGTGTAGACAAGAAAAAAGAGTCTGGGGGATATTAAGAGCATATTTGGGGAATTTTGAACCAGGTGAGAAAATAATTGTTATGGGGCACAAATTCTCCTTCAGCTCTAGTTTTTTTAGATACACCTAGCTTAATTCCATTTACTCCTCTCCATCGAAGCTCTCCCACCAGATTTATTTTTTGTAACATTACCAATTTTATAATATTTTTACCTGTACAGTGGTACCTTGACTTGGGAGTTTAATTCATTCCGTGACACAGCTCGTAACTCAATTTGCTTGAATATCATATCAATTTTCCTCATTGAAATTAACTGAAATGCCATTAATCCGTTCCAGCAGAATTCCTGGCTCTCGGGAGGCAGAAAATACTCAAAATATAATGCTAATATCAACTCTATGGCTTATTTATCTATCACAATTGATCTAATATGACATAATAAACAATATAAATAACATAGAAACATGATATATACCCTAGAATGAATAAAATATGTCATTATGTTTATGCTGCATAAAGAAAACACTAAAACAAAAGCGATTTTCTCAGATTTTTTTTTCCCAAGTCAGGAGACCGACCTACATTTTGGGTGAATATCTCGGAAGTAAATAAACATAAATGCCTTGTGCCTTCTCGCAGAGAAGGCACAAATTACACACTACGCTTGTACTGCCTCACCAAGTCAATACACCACACCTCACTCGTGTTTTTCTATGATTTCATGCTTTAATTCAGTGGACATCATCCTCTTCTTCTCAGCACTGTCATTTGCACTTACAGTGGTCCCTCAATTGTCCGGCCCGAAAGTCGTCCATTTCGGAAATAGTCCTGTTTTTTCGTCAAAATATTGGCTCACAAATGGTCCGGTAACTCGCTAATAGTCCTTCGTCCCGGACGCGTACTCATGCTCTGAGCAGCCTCGGCCTTTCCTTCCCAGCCAGTATGCCATTGTTTACCAGTGAGCAACGGTCCCCTCACGTGCTCCAGCGAAATATTTCATAATATTCCATTTATTTTAGTGCTTGCAAGTGCTAAATAAGCTACCATGGCTCCAAAGAAAGCTCCTAGTGCCAAGCCTTTGGTAAAGAAGGTGAGAAATATGATTGAATTTAAGACAAACATCATTGAACAATATGATAGTGGCATACGTGTTGGGCGAACTGGCCAGGATGTATAACAAATCCCGTACAACCATATCTTCCATCATAGCCAAGAAAAAGGAAATCAAGGACGCTGTTGTTGCAAAGGGGGTAAATATGCTGACAAAAATGAGATCACCAGTACTCGAAGATGTTGAGAAGTTATTATTGGTGTGGATAAATGAGAAACAATTAGCAGGAGATAGTCTTATGACGTCGCTTATTTGTGAAAAGGCTAGGCAGTTGCATGACGATTTGGTAAAGAAATTGCCTGCAACTAGTGGTGATGTGAGTGAATTTAAAGCCAGTAAAGGCTGGTTTGAGAGATTTAAGAAGCGTACTGGCATACACAGTGTGGTAAGGCATGGTGAGGCTGCCAGTTCGGACCACAAGGCAGCTGAAAATTATGTGCATGAATTCAAGGAGTACATAAACAGTGAAGGACTGAAACCTGAACAAGTGTTCAATTGTGATGAAACAGGCCTCTTTTGGAAGAAAATGCCAAAGAGGACCTACATTACTCAGGAAGAAAAGGCGCTGCCAGGACACAAGCCTATGAAAGACAGGCTGACGCTAATGTTCTGTGCAAATGCTAGTGGGGATTTCAAAGTGAAGCCGTTACCAGCGTACCATTCTGAAAATCCCAGAGTGTTCAAGAAAAATAATGTTATGAAGAGTAAATTGTGTGTGTTTTGGAGATCTAATAATAAGGCATGGGTCACGAGGGAAATTTTCGTCGAGTGGTTCAATGAAGTGTTTGGCCCTAGTGTGAAGAATTACCTCCTGGAAAAGAAATTGGATCTCAAGTGCCTCCTAGTAATGGACAATGCACCTGCTCATCCTCCAAACTTGGATGACCTAATTCAGAAGGAGTTTGGGTTCATCACAGTAAAGTTCTTATCCCGGAATACCACTCCTCTCCTCCAGTCCATGGACCAGCAGGTCATTGCAAACTTTAAAAAACTCTACACCAAAGCATTGTTTGAAAGGTGCTTGAATGTGACCTCAGACACTCACTTGACCCTACGAGATTTTTGGAAAGAACACTTCAGTATTCTCCATTGCATAAGCATTATAGGTAAGGCTTGGGAGGGAGTGACTACCAGGACTTTGAACTCTGCTTGGAGAAAATTGTGGCCAGATTGTGTCCATAAGAGGGATTTTGAAGGGTTTGGGACTGACCCTGATGAGCCTATGTCGGTTGTTAAATCCATTGTGGCACTGGGGAGTTCCATGGGGTTGGATGTGAGTTTGGAGGATGTGGAAGAGTTGGTGGTGGACCACAACGAAGAGTTAGAGTTAACCACTGAAGAGCTGCAAGAGCTTCAGCAGGAAGAGCAACAGATCGCAGCTCAGAATCTTGCTGCAGAGGAGGAGGAAGAGAGATGGAGGAAGGTGCCTTCTTCAGAAATTAAGGAGATTTTTGAAATGTGGGGTAGGATGGAAAGATTTATGGAGAAACATCACCCTGAGAAGGATGTTGCAAGCCATATCTGCAACTTGTACAGTGACAGAGTCTTGGCCCATTTTAGGGAAGTTTTAAAGAGACGCCAGAAACAGAGCTCTCTGGACAGTTTTTTTGCGAGACAGGACTCCAGTGACTCTCAAGCTGGTCCTAGTGGCATTAAGAAACAGAGAAGAGAAGTAACCCCAGAAAAGCAATTGGTACCCGAGGTGTTGGTGGAAGGGGATTCCCCTTCCAAACAGTAAATCATCCAATCTGTCTCCTTCTCCAGTCTTCCATACACAAAGAAGAATCCCCAATAAAGGTAAGTGTTATTCTGTTAATGTTTAATTCATCATGTGCCACTGTATTGTTTATGTACTACATCTATATTTCATGTAAAAAAAATTTTTGTTTTAATACTTCTGGGTGTCAGGAACGGATTAATTGAATTTACATTATGTATTTCTTATGGGGAAAATTGATTCGTAAATCATCCATTTCGATAATAAGTCCCACTTCCAGGAACAGATTATGGACGATTATTGAGGGACCACTGTACTTTCTTAGACCCATGGTTAGAAAAAAAAAATTTGGCAAAATAACTGCACAAAATGCAAGCACAACACAAAAGAGATACTTCCACGGCAAGGTAACCATGTGCACTGTTGTGACATTCACTGCGCCAACTAGTGGCGGCGTATCTGAAACTCACACATAACTTGGATTTTGGTTCGCAATTCGAAGGGAAAAATCAACCGAGAGACAGCTTGTAACTTGGGAAACTTGTAAATTGGGGCACTTGTAAGTCAAGGTACCACTGTATTACAGCCAATATATTTAAAAAATAAAAAATTTCCTTATTTGTGTGTTTGATAATTAATGCACACATCTTGGATATGTAACTTGATGTGTTTTCATTTGTTCATTAAATTGTTTCATAAAATTTTCAGGCTGGTCAATGACAGCAACTTTGGGTGGCGAGGTTTGCGACTGCTGGCCTGCCGCTCGCCCCATTTCTTCACTCATTCAGCCAGTCCTATTGCCACATTACCTGAATATCTTACCACCATGATCAAGAAACTAGCAAAAGATTTACCTGTAAGTTATTCACTTGCATGATTTGTAGTGTTGATAATATGTGGCTTACTAGATCTAAGATTGAGCACATTACAAGTGCTCCTCAACTTATGTGGTTCAACTTGTGATATTTTGACTTTACACGGTTCCTAATTCACGACTTCAGTAATTCATGGATTTTTCCTTAGAACCTATCTAATAATTGTGCGTGGAAATCTCTGCAAATTCATGGATTTTGGGGGGCTTTTTTCGTGGCAATATATAATTTTTTATGCATTTTAACGCTAAATATTAAGAAAAATATAATTTAATAATTTTGTAATGTAAATTTGGTACACATATTTACCATATGTATACCAAAGAAGACAGTGTTGCATGAATTACAGTATGCCAAAGAAAACAGGCTTAAATGAATTATAGTACATATGGGGTAACATCGGTATTTTACATTCTAGCACTGCGGGAGACATAGCAGTACAGTACTGCATACGAGTTTATCTTTACATTCTTTTGTTTTTTAAGGGTGATGTATAAAGCTGAGTTTGAAATTAAATTAAAGTGTTTTGGGGGCATATTTAGGGTTTAAACTATAAAAATGGGGATTTATAGGCATTTTTTTTAATCGCGTCCAGAATTCGCAGTTTTCCAAATTCACGGGTGGTCTTGGAACATAACCCCCACAAATTTTGGGGGCTACTGTATGTGTGTGTATATATATACACACACACACACACACACACACACACACACACACACACACACACACACACACACACACACACACACACACACACACACACACACACACACACACACACACACACACACACACACACACACACACACACACACACACACAAATATAGATATATACAGTGGACCCTCGGGTAAAAGCATTAGTCCGTTCCAGAGAGCTTGCCTTTAGCCAAATTAATTTTCCCCATAAGAAATAATGGAAATCCAATTAATCTGTTTCAGACAGCCAAAAGTGGGCTAGTAACCCCTTCTCCTGTATACAATTACTAAAAAAGAGAAGAAGAAAAACTTTATAAAACTGGGTTGCTTAAATGTGCGTGGATGTAGTGCGGATGACAAGAAACAGATGATTGCTGATGTTATGAATGAAAAGAAGTTGGATGTCCTGGCCCTAAGCGAAACAAAGCTGAAGGGGGTAGGAGAGTTTCAGTGGGGGGAAATAAATGGGATTAAATCTGGAGTATCTGAGAGAGTTAGAGCAAAGGAAGGGGTAGCAGTAATGTTAAATGATCAGTTATGGAAGGAGAAAAGAGAATATGAATGTGTAAATTCAAGAATTATGTGGATTAAAGTAAAGGTTGGATGCGAGAAGTGGGTCATAATAAGTGTGTATGCACCTGGAGAAGAGAGGAATGCAGAGGAGAGAGAGAGATTTTGGGAGATGTTAAGTGAATGTATAGGAGCCTTTGAACCAAGTGAGAGAGTAATTGTGGTAGGGGACTTGAATGCTAAAGTAGGAGAAACTTTTAGAGAGGGTGTGGTAGGTAAGTTTGGGGTGCCAGGTGTAAATGATAATGGGAGCCCTTTGATTGAACTTTGTATAGAAAGGGGTTTAGTTATAGGTAATACATATTTTAAGAAAAAGAGGATAAATAAGTATACACGATATGATGTAGGGCGAAATGACAGTAGTTTGTTGGATTATGTATTGGTAGATAAAAGACTGTTGAGTAGACTTCAGGATGTACATGTTTATAGAGGGGCCACAGATATATCAGATCACTTTCTAGTTGTAGCTACACTGAGAGTAAAAGGTAGATGGGATACAAGGAGAATAGAAGCATCAGGGAAGAGAGAGGTGAAGGTTTATAAACTAAAAGAGGAGGCAGTTAGGGTAAGATATAAACAGCTATTGGAGGATAGATGGGCTAATGAGAGCATAGGCAATGGGGTCGAAGAGGTATGGGGTAGGTTTAAAAATGTAGTGTTAGAGTGTTCAGCAGAAGTTTGTGGTTACAGGAAAGTGGGTGCAGGAGGGAAGAGGAGCGATTGGTGGAATGATGATGTAAAGAGAGTAGTAAGGGAGAAAAAGTTAGCATATGAGAAGTTTTTACAAAGTAGAAGTGATGCAAGGAGGGAAGAGTATATGGAGAAAAAGAGAGAAGTTAAGAGAGTGGTGAAGCAATGTAAAAAGAGAGCAAATGAGAGAGTGGGTGAGATGTTATCAACAAATTTTGTTGAAAATAAGAAAAAGTTTTGGAGTGAGATTAACAAGTTAAGAAAGCCTAGAGAACAAATGGATTTGTCAGTTAAAAATAGGAGAGGAGAGTTATTAAATGGAGAGTTAGAGGTATTGGGAAGATGGAAGGAATATTTTGAGGAATTGTTAAATGTTGATGAAGATAGGGAAGCTGTGATTTCGTGTATAGGGCAAGGAGGAATAACATCTTGTAGGAGTGAGGAAGAGCCAGTTGTGAGTGTGGGGGAAGTTCGTGAGGCAGTAGGTAAAATGAAAGGGGGTAAGGCAGCCGGGATTGATGGGATAAAGATAGAAATGTTAAAAGCAGGTGGGGATATAGTTTTGGAGTGGTTGGTGCAATTATTTAATAAATGTATGGAAGAGGGTAAGGTACCTAGGGATTGGCAGAGAGCATGCATAGTTCCTTTGTATAAAGGCAAAGGGGATAAAAGAGAGTGCAAAAATTATAGGGGGATAAGTCTGTTGAGTGTACCTGGTAAAGTGTATGGTAGAGTTATAATTGAAAGAATTAAGAGTAAGACGGAGAATAGGATAGCAGATGAACAAGGAGGCTTTAGGAAAGGTAGGGGGTGTGTGGACCAGGTGTTTACAGTGAAACATATAAGTGAACAGTATTTAGATAAGGCTAAAGAGGTCTTTGTGGCATTTATGGATTTGGAAAAGGCGTATGACAGGGTGGATAGGGGGGCAATGTGGCAGATGTTGCAAGTGTATGGTGTAGGAGGTAGGTTACTGAAAGCAGTGAAGAGTTTTTACGAGGATAGTGAGGCTCAAGTTAGAGTATGTAGGAAAGAGGGAAATTTTTTCCCAGTAAAAGTAGGCCTTAGACAAGGATGTGTGATGTCACCGTGGTTGTTTAATATATTTATAGATGGGGTTGTAAGAGAAGTAAATGCGAGGGTCTTGGCAAGAGGCGTGGAGTTAAAAGATAAAGAATCACACACAAAGTGGGAGTTGTCACAGCTGCTCTTTGCTGATGACACTGTGCTCTTGGGAGATTCTGAAGAGAAGTTGCAGAGATTGGTGGATGAATTTGGTAGGGTGTGCAAAAGAAGAAAATTAAAGGTGAATACAGGAAAGAGTAAGGTTATGAGGATAACAAAAAGATTAGGTGATGAAAGATTGAATATCAGATTGGAGGGAGAGAGTATGGAGGAGGTGAACGTATTCAGATATTTGGGAGTGGGCGTGTCAGCGGATGGGTCTATGAAAGATGAGGTGAATCATAGAATTGATGAGGGAAAAAGAGTGAGTGGTGCACTTAGGAGTCTGTGGAGACAAAGAACTTTGTCCTTGGAGGCAAAGAGGGGAATGTATGAGAGTATAGTTTTACCAACGCTCTTATATGGGTGTGAAGCGTGGGTGATGAATGTTGCAGCGAGGAGAAGGCTGGAGGCAGTGGAGATGTCATGTCTGAGGGCAATGTGTGGTGTGAATATAATGCAGAGAATTCGTAGTTTGGAAGTTAGGAGGAGGTGCGGGATTACCAAAACTGTTGTCCAGAGGGCTGAGGAAGGGTTGTTGAGGTGGTTCGGACATGTAGAGAGAATGGAGCGAAACAGAATGACTTCAAGAGTGTATCAGTCTGTAGTGGAAGGAAGGCGGGGTAGGGGTCGGCCTAGGAAGGGTTGGAGGGAGGGGGTAAAGGAGGTTTTGTGTGCGAGGGGCTTGGACTTCCAGCAGGCATGCGTGAGCGTGTTTGATAGGAGTGAATGGAGACAAATGGTTTTTTAATACTTGACGTGCTGTTGGAGTGTGAGCAAAGTAACATTTATGAAGGGATTCAGGGAAACCGGCAGGCCGGACTTGAGTCCTGGAGATGGGAAGTACAGTGCCTGCACTCTGAAGGAGGGGTGTTAATGTTGCAGTTTAAAAACTGTAGTGTAAAGCACCCTTCTGGCAAGACAGTGATGGAGTGAATGATGGTGAAAGTTTTTCTTTTTCGGGCCACCCTGCCTTGGTGGGAATCGGCCGGTGTGATAATAATAAAAAAAATAATTTTTTTAAAGATTAAATATAGATATACATACAGAAAACAATGACAAATAAATATAAAGCACTAATAAAATGGATAAATGAGCATTTAAGATCACACTTACCTTCATTGACTTTCGTTGGTGTATGGAAGACGAGGAGGCAAGAGGGAGATGAGTTTATTATGCTTCAATATGACGCTAATATCATCTCTGCGGCTTATTTATCTATCACAATTCATTTAATATGACATAATAAACAATATTAATAACATAGAAACATGATATATACTCTATAATGAATAAAATGTCATAATGTATGAGAGGAGTAAAGCAATGGAAGTGTTGATGTTTGGTTTATAAGGGCCACTGAGAGAAGCTGTACATAGTGGTGGTTGTGGTGGAGGCACCAGCGGAACCCACCAACACTATCATACTTAAACAATGTATGTAATTTATAAATAAGAAATATTTACATTTTAATTTATAAATAAGTAAGTTTATTCAGGTACACACAAATACAGTTACATACATAGATTATCATACATAGCAGCATATGTGTAAAGTACCTAGGATAACCCAAAAAAGTCAGAATGACTTATGTATTTCCATTGGGGTCATTTTATATTTACACTTATATTTACCTTTATCTAGGTAGAAGGTTGGTAAACAGCAACCGCCCAGGGAGGTACTACCATCCTGCCAAGTGAGTGTAAAACAAAAGCCTGTAATTATTTTACTTGATGGTAGGATTGCTGGTGTCTTTTGTCTGTCTCATAAACATGCAAGATTTCAGGTATGTCTTGCTACTTCTACTTATACTTAGGTCGCACTACACATGTACAAGCATATATATACACACCCCTCTGGGTTTTCTTCTATTTTCCTTCTAGTTTTTGTTCTTGCTTATTTCCTCTTATCTCCATGGGGAAGTGGAACAGAATTCTTCCTCCGTAAGCCATGCGTGTTGTAAGAGGCAACTAAAATGCCAGGAGCAAGGGGCTAGTAACCCCTTCTTCTGTATAAATTACTAAATTTAAAAAGAGAAACTTTCATTTTTCTTTTTGGGCCACCCTGCCTTGGTGGGATATGGCCGGTTTGTTGAAAGACAATTTACTTTTATACTTACACTTTTATATTTACACTTACCTTGGAGGAGATGCTGGCAGAAATTTAGGGTGGTGGAAGATAACAGGGCAGCATTATGTTCATTGGCCCAATGCACATCAAACAACATTGGAGAGTTACTTTCGTGTTGTTTTTCTGTCGCTTACTCGCTTAGCTTACTTGCTACACTGTTAATTCTACATTTTATCGCTGACTGGCACTTTAGCCTTTATCTATATCTGCTGCTTTAGTATCGTACATATCTTAAAATCACTGAATCACTGCAGAAGGCACATTCTCCCCTCTCTCTTCCTCCTCCACTTTGGTACTTTGCTACGAGTTTTTTCTTGAATTCTATTGTGCTTCTTTCCTTCTTTATCACAGGGTTGGCACTAGAAGCTTTCTTTGGGCCCTTGGTGGCTTATTTAGCAGTTACAAGCACTAAAAACAATGGAATAATACAAAATATATCGCACATACACAAGGAATCATCCTCATTGGCTTATAAACAATGGTACACTGGCTTTACATGGGCTCAGGCCATGCAGACACGTTCAGAATGAATGTCCTTAACAGAGTTCTTGGGCATTAGCCGAGCCAATATTTTGGCACAAAAAGTGCCGATTTTGGTGTTAGCCGATGCCGCCGTTACCCAAGGGTCCGCTGTAAGTGTTTTTATCCATGCATGCTGTAAGAGGCGACTAAAATGCTGGGAGCAAGGGGCTAGTAACCCCTAAATTAAATTTGGTATAAATTATCAAATTAAAAAAAAAATCTTCCATTTTTCTTCTTAAGTCACCCTGCTTCAGCGGGATATGGTCAGTTATTTGAAAAAAAAAAAAAGTATTTTTATATTTAGATTTTATTTATTTATTATATAGTATACATTGTTTACTTTTTAACTTGCTTTTCCATCTCAATTTAAAAAATACAGTCACAGCTAACAGCAGATATTAAAGTGGAAGAAGAAGATGATAAAGAGGAGGAAAAGGTTATCCCTGTGCTAGAGCAAAATGATGGGGTGAAGGAAGAAGAGGAAGACATGGAGGAGGATGGTGGAGATGAAGAACGAGCAGATATCAAGGCTATCACTGAGGAGGAGCAGAAAGCTCTGGCTAAGAATTTTGATAAACTCTGCAAAGATAAATGGAAGCTCCTTGCCAAGAAGCTTGGATTTGAAGACGATGAGGTGAGATCATACTGCATATATGTAAAATTTTTCTTGTTAACTTTGTGTGTACCATATTAGCCATTTCTCATTACATGTATTTTATATATTGCAATATAAAGCAGAATGTTTAAACATAAAAACACATAAATACAATTTATTTGTGTGATTTCATTTTAAAACGTGTTGTTGGGTACAAAGAAAGCCACTAACATGCCGGGGCATTTTGGGCAGACTATCCTACTCTTTACAGACTACTTAAGACTAGACAGGTAAAGAGTGGTAAATTTTAATTAAATATAAATTTTAATCCATTCCAGAGAGCTTGTCCTTAGCCGAATATATTGTTAGCCGAATTAATTTTCCCCATAAGAAATAATGGAAATCCAGTTAATCCGTTCCAGTCAGCCAAAAGTATTAAAAAAAAAAAAAAAATTTGCATGAAATATACATTTCCCTACAAAGAAAACAATGAGACATGCATAATAAATACATTAAATAATAAAATGACACTTACCTTTATTGAAGAGTATTGATGAGTGATGAGACACTGTTTTTCTTGAACAGTCTGGGATTTTCAGAGTGATACATGAGTAAAAGGCTTCACTTTGCAATCCCCATTAGCATTACAACAAAACATGAGAGTTAGCCTGTCTGCCATAGGCTTGTGTCCTGGGAGTGCCTTTTCCTCCTGAGTAATGTAGGTCCTGTTTGGCATTTTCTTCCAGAAAAGGTCTGTTTCATCACAATTGAACACTTGTTGGGGTTGGAATTTTTCATCTTCGCCATGCCTTATCACACTGTGTATGCCACTACGATTGTTAACCCTTTGAGGGTCGACAGGCCCTCTCCGAAACTCGTTCTCAGGGTCGGCCAAATTTAAAAAAAAAAAAATTATTTTCTCTTATGAAAAGATAGAGAATCTTTTCCCGATCATAAAGACACCAAAAGTTTGAAATTTGATAGAAAACTTACGGAATTATGCTCTCGCAAAGTTAGCGGTCTCGGCGATGTTTACGCATCGGCGATTTTGCCCACTTTGAGCCCCATTTTCGGCCAATTTCACTGTACTAGTCGACAAAAAACATGAATATTTCGCTAGAACTCCATTTTTTCTATCGAATGGGTGCAAGAAACCACCCATTTATGAAATTCAACTATCCAGTACAGTGGTCAGAATTTAGCAATTTTGCCAATTTCACACAAATTTCAAAAGATGCCAATTTCCGAATAGGGTCCAGAATAAACAAGAAAGACATTCCTGGCACTAAAATGACATTTCCTCTAGTCATTAGTCACGTCTCAAGGCCCCTCTTATATTCTTTTGCTTTCCACTTCGAATTTTTATTCTCACAAAAAATATAAGATTTACTGTTATGCAGACTACTGCATTAGTGTAAAAAATGGTATAAATATTATTGGTGCACTTGTGAAAGAATATTAGACTCACCAGTTGACGTGTATTGCACGCTTGACACGATTTGTTTACTTTTGAAGTTTGGTAAAAATCGAACATTTCTGCTACTTTGAGCTCAATTTCAAGGCACCTTTCATTGTAAAACCAGTCACAATCATCTCAAATTCTGTAATATGTCTTCCATTCTATAAAATGAGACCAAGAAAACTAGAATACAACAATAAATACCATACGAAAATACACTGCAAAGTCGCTGATTTATTCCAAAAAAATGGTAAAAGTTTTTTTTTCTCATTATGCACTGTGTGCTGCAGGATTTTTTTAGACTGTGCACACTGACCACATAGACCCATTCTTTCATATGAAGGCCTACCAGCTTACTCCCACTAGATTTGAGGCCGCTAGAATTTATGCGTACTAGTACGTCAAAAACCCCTACGCGTAAGACGTACTAGTACGACCAAAACCCTCAAAGGGTTAAATCTCTGAACCCAAGCTTTGCTGGCCTTAAATTCATCAATATGAGCACTAGTTCCAGGCATTTATTCCTGTTCACCTGGGTGTTAGTCAACTGGTGTGGGTCACATCCTGGGGGACAAGATTAAGAACCCCAGTGGATATAAGTTAGACAGTCCTTGATGACGCAGTGACTTTCTTGGGTTAGCCACACCAACAACACTCTCTCCACATCTTCAAGTAGTACAGCTGACGGTGGTGCAGCAGCAGCTGATGGTGGTGCAGCAGCAGCTGATGGTGGTGCAGCAGCAGCTGACTGTGGTACAGCAGCAGCTGATGGTAGTGCAGCAACAGCTGACAGTGGTGCAGCAGCAGCTGACCGTGGTACAGCAGCAGCTGACGGTGGTGCAGCAGCAGCTCACCATAGTGCAGCAGCAGCTGACCGTGGTGCAGCAAGCAGCTGACCGTGGTACAGCAGCAGCTGACCGTGGTGCAGCAGTAGCTGACCGTGGTACAGCAGCAGCTGACCGTGGTGCAGCAACAGCTGACAGTGGTACGAGAGTATTTCAATAGTATTTCTCACCTTTACTGTGTAAGGAATCTCCCATATTAAGATAATAGACTTAAAGCCTTAAGTCTCCACTCTCTGGAGAGACGTAGAATGAGGGGAGATATCATCGAAGTGTATAAGTGGATGATGGGCATAAACAAAGGAGATATTAATAAAGTACTGAGATTGTTGAACCTGGTAAGAACCAGAAATAATGGATTTAAGTTGGATAAATTTAGATGTAGAAAGGACATAGGTAAGTACTGGTTTTCTAACAACGAGTTGTGGATGCGTGGAACAATCTTCCCAGTAGGTTGATTGAGGTTAGGACATTGGGTAGCTTTAAAAAGAGATTGGACAAATACAGTGGACCCCCGACATTTGATGGCATCAACATTCGATAAATCCGACATTTGATGCATTTTAACGCAAAAATTTCGCCTCGACATTCGATCGAAAACCCACTATTCGATGCGATTCATACGAGACGTGTCAACGTGTGGCCTGAACCGCCCCGTGTGTGCCAGTGTTTACAAGCCAGGCAGTGTGCTCACCTCTAAGGATACATTCGGTACATTCCATATTATCACTGTTTTTGGTGCTTGTTTCTGCAAAATAAGTCACCATGGGCCCTAAGAAAGCTTCTAGTGCCAACCCTTCAAGAAAAAAGGTGCTAATGACTATTGAAATGAAGAAAGACATAATTGCAAAGTACGAAATTATAGTGCGCGTTTCGGAGTTGGCCAGGTTGTATAGTAAACCCCAATCAACCATCTCTACTATAGTGAGCAGGAAAATGGCAATCAAGGAAGCTGTTGTTGCAAAAGGTGCAACTTTGTTTTAGAAACAGATCGCTAGTGTTAGAAGATGTTGAGAGACTGTTATTGGTGTGGATAAATGAAAAACAGATAGGAGATAGCATCTCGCAAGCAATCTTTTGTGAAAAGGCTAGGCAGTTGCATGATGATTTGGTAAAGAAATTGCCTGCAACTAGTGGTGATGTGAGTGAATTTAAGGCCAGCAAAGGTTGGTTTGAAAGATTTAAGAATCATAGTGGCATACACAGTGTGGTAAGGCATGGCGAGGCTGCCACTTCGGACCACAAAGCAGCTGAAAAATATGTGCATGAATTCAAGGAGTACATAGAGGCTGAAGGATTGAAACCTGAACAAGTGTTTAATTGTGACTTCCCTTCTTCTTAAAAGAAGCAGGGAAGTAACCCCGGAAAAAGACTTGATACCTCAACTCCTAATGGAAGGGGATTCCCCTTCTAAACACTAACACCATCCACACTCTCCCCTCCTCCCATCCCATCAATTATTGCTAGATCTTCATTAAAGGTAAGTGTCAATTATTCTATTGTTATTGTTGTTTTTGTAATTCTATTGTATTAAACTTAATATTTCATGTAAAAAAAAAAATTTTCATACTTTTGGGTGTCTTGCACGGATTAATTTGATTTCCATTATTTCTTATGGGGAAAATTAATTCGCCTTTCGATATTTTCGACATTCGATGATTCTCAGGAATGGATTAATATCGAATGTTGGGGGTCCACTGTATATGAGTGGGAGGGGCTGGATTTGATTTGTGTCATTGAGTATGGGAGTAATTTCTTGGGTAGCTTTGGGTAGAGGTCATTTTGATTTTGATAAGGACCTGCCTGGTATAGGCTAGTAGGCCTTCTGCAGTGTTCCTCCATTCTTATGTTCTTATGTTACCACAGGGTTGGCACTAGAAGCTTTCTTTGGGCCCATGTTGGCATATTTAGCAGTTACAAGCACTAAAAACAATGGAATAATACAAAATGTATCAAATGTATGTGTGGAACCGTCCGCCCTGGCTTGTAAACAATGGCACACTAGCTGAGGCGCTCAGGCTGGACGGACAGACGGACGCGTTTAAGACGAATGTCCTTACCCGAGTTTTTCATCTTTGGTCGAGCCAATATTTTTACGCAAAAATGCATCGTTACCCGATTTTATCATTAGCCGATGTCATCGTTGATCGAGGGTCCACTGTATACAGTTCGTGGGGTAATTAGGTTCGGGTCATAACCAAATCGGGTCGCGACCAGAGTTTTGGAATGAATTATGGTCATGACAAGAGGTTCCACTGGTGAAGAGCTATTAACCCTTTCAGGGTCCATGCCGTAGATCTACGGCTTTGAGTTGAGGGTCCAAACCGTAGATCTATGCCATGAGCTCAGCTCACTCTGGTAAGCTGTGAGTGGTAAATTTGGGCCTAGATATGAGAGAATACATCTATGTGGTATGTGTGCACCACATATAACAAATCCTGCAGCACACAGTGCATAATGAGAGAAAAAACTGAGACCATAATTTTCGATTAAAACAGCAACTTTGCAGTGTTTTTCGTACGTTTCTTTATAGTTGTATTTGCGATTTCTTGGTCTCATTTGATAGAATGAAAGATATATTACAGAAGTAGAGATGATTTTGATTTGTTTTAGTACTGGAAATGGCTTGAAACTGAGCTCAAAGTAGAGGAAATGTTAAATTTTTGCCAATGTTCATGAGTAAACAAATGACCTCGCACGTCTAATACACACTAGCCGGTGGGTCTAATATATGTTCACAAATATGGTGATATTATTTATACAGTTATTACAATATTGCATAACAGTAAATCTTCTATTTTTTGGTTTGAATAAAAATTCATTATGTGAATAAAAAATAAAAATGGAATTCATTTGTAAAGCCTCAAAATATAACTAATGAACAGAGGAAATGTTAATTTAGTGCCAGGAATGCCTGCATTGTTTATTCTGGACCCTGTTTTGAAATTGGAATATTTTGAACTTCGCATTAAATTGGCCAAATTACCATTTTCCAATCACTTTATTTTGTAGTTGAAATAGTTGACATGGCGATTTCTTGTGCTCAATCGATAGAATAGAAGTAATACTAGTGAAATAGCTAAGAATTTGGTCGACTGGAATAATGTAACTGGCCTAAAATGGGAGTCAAAGTCGGCAAAATCACCGATGCGTAAATATCGCTGACACATCAAAATTTGCTAGAGCATAATTTTGTCAATTTTCCAGCAAATTTCGTACTTTTTGTTTAATTACCTTCAGAAAAAGATTCTCTACCATTTCATAAAATAACAAATTTTTTTTTTTTAAATTCTTGGACCCTGGTGCACACTTTGAAATTTGGCCTCTTGGATCCTGAAAGGGTTAATCTTAGGAATTGGAGCTACCATTTCCTTGGATCAAACCTGATTACTCACTATTCCCCATGCATTATATGACCCCTACAGGCTTAGTGTTTCCCATGAATATAATATTAATACTCTGACTTCATCTATCCAGATAGGTAGTATATGTTTGTTATAGGGGTCTAAAATGTCAGGAGACAGGACCTGGTTACCCCCCCCCCCTTCCCTTATAATTAGTATTCAACATGACAGTGGAAAATACCCATGATTGAAAATTTTGTTAAATTTTTTCATCAGATTATCTTGGTAAAGCTCAAAAAGTATTCCTTTATTTGCATCTCTTTCCAAATATTTATTGTAAAAGTGAAATCGTTTTTTATGATTTTCAGATTGAATTTATCGAGAAGGAGAAGGCAAGCAAGGAGGGCAGTGTGGAGAGCCAGGTAGCATATATGTTAAAACTTTGGGTGGAAAATGAAGGTGACGAGGCCAATAAGGAGAGTCTTCTCTATACGCTTGGTGGCATGAAGATGGCAGCCATTGCTGATGGAATATTCACTTGATATATTTAAATGACTTATTGGAGACAGTTCTAAAAAAAATCATATTTTTTTATATGCATATAACCTTTGACGATTTTTTTCATGCAATAGGGCCCTGGCTTACTACATTTTGCATTTATGACAGTGGCATTTTAGAACCTATTGCTTATTAACAAACACTGATTTGTAGTTATGATTATTGATTATATTAAAAAAAATATACAGTGGAACCTCGGTTTACATCATTAATTTGTTCCAGAAAAGTCTGACGAAAATCGAATTTAATATGGAACAAAATTTCGGCCTAAATACAATTCGGCCAATACCAGCAGCGGCCAATATTCGGGGTTCCACTGTACATGCATTTGTAGTGTGACCTAAATGTAAGTAGAAGTAGTAAGACGTACCTGAAATCTTGCATGTTTGTGAGACAGAAAAGACACCAGCACTCCTACCATCATGTAAAACAATTACAGGCTTTCGTTTTACACTCACTCGACAGGATGGTAGTACCTCCCTGGGCAGTTGCTGCCTACCAACCTACTACCTAGCACTCAGTGAACTTATTCCCCTATAATTTTTACAGTCTCTTTTGTCCCCCTTCCCTTTATGTAAAGGAACTATACATGCTCTCCGCCAATCCCTAGGTACCTTCCCCTCTTTCATGCATTTATTAAACAAAAACACCAATCACTCCAACACTATATATCCCCCATCCCTGTTTTTAACATTTCTGTCATGATCCCATCAGTTCCAGCTGCTTTACCCCCTTTCATTCTACGTAATGCCTCACGCACCTCCCCCCACACATCCTGCTCTTCTTCACACCTAAAAGATGTTATACCTCCCTCACCAGTACATGAAATTACCACCTCCCTTTCTTCATCAACATTTAAAAGTTCCTCAATTAATGCCTTGCATATACAGTGGAACCTTGGTTTTCGTTTGCCTTGGTTTTCATCGAATTTGGTTTTCGACGACTTTTTCGTCAAAATATTGTCCGAGTTTTCATTTGTCACTTTGGTTTTCATCTGCAGTACCAAAAATGTCTGCGCCCCCACGCCCACACAAAGCATCCTATGCACACATTCTGAATCAGTCTGGCTTTGTTGTCGAGTAAACATTACCCTGCACGTTCATACAAGACATTTCGTAATAATCAATTTTTTTGTGCTTGTTTATTGAGTGCAACTGCTAAATAAGCCACCATGGGGCCAAAGAAAATTCCAAATGTCAGCTCCTTAATAAAGAAGGTGAAAAATATGATAGAATTCAAGAAAGAACTTGTAGAAAAGTACGAAAGTGGCGTACATGTGGTCAATCTCGCCAGGATGTACGGGAAGCCCTCATCAACGATCATTTCTATCCTGGCAAAGAAAAAAGAAATCAAGGAATCTGATGTTGCGAAAGGAGTAAATGTGCTAACGACACATTGATCGCAAACAATCAAAGATGTTGAGAAGTTGTTGTTGGTGTGGATCAACGAAAAACAGTTAGCGGGAGATAGTGTTGTGGAGGCAATAATTTGTGAAAAGGCAAGGCAGTTGCATGCGGATCTCATAAAGAATATGCCTGGAAGGAGTGCTTCTGTTAGTAAATTTAAGGACAACAGAGGCTGGTTCGACAACTTCAAGAAGCGATCTGGCATACACAGTGTGTTAAGGTATGGTGAGGCTGCAAGTTCAGACAAACAAGAGTCTTCAATAAAGGTAAAACTGATTTAAATATTCATTTATCCATTAAAATTAGTGCTTTATATTTATTTCTCACTGTTTCTGTATGTAAAACTATAGTTATTCTCTATAAAATGTATTTTTTGTTAATATTTTTGGGCATCTGGAACGGATTAATTGGATGTACACTGTTTCTTATGGGAAAGATTGCTTTAGTTTTCGTCGAATTTGTTTGTCATCAGACTCTCTGGGACAAATTAAAAACTAGAACCGAGGTGCCACTGTATTCATTTTATGCATCTGTAGAGCTGACATGTTTGCTAGAACCATAACTTAGTACTTGTAATTTTCTTAGGGCCAAATTATAAATATTACAATATTTGTTCTGTTTTTTACTATACACATTAATTCTTTGTGTATTTTCATTTTGTTTGATAGGGATTGGTTATGAATCATATATTTAATATTCACAATTTTTAAGGGTGTTTGGCTGAGCTGTGGTAACTTCTAGCTGCTCCCACATGCCGGACATGATCAGTGGGCGAGGCATGGGACCTCATGTTACACCCTTCCTACACACATGCCATGGAACCTCATGTCACACCCTCTCTCACACACACTCCATGGGACCTTATGTCAAATCCTCCCTCACACACTCTCCATGGAACCTATCTCACATCCTTACACACACACTCCAGGAGAGCTCATGTCACACCCTACCTTCTCACCCTTTCCCATCCCCATCCTGTTCCTCTCCCCTCACCCTCTTTCACACATGTACTATATTATAGCTCTGTTTTAAATAACAAAAAGGCACAATACCGTGACTGGAACAATACACAAATAACCCATACATAGAAGAGAGGAATTTGCAACAATGTTTTGGTCCAACTTGGACCATTTACAAAGTCACACTTTTGTAAATGGTCCAAGTTGGACCAAAACATCGTCATAAGCTCTGTTTTGTTTAATAATCAGTAGAAATTAATAATGTTGAATGCTATTTTAAGTTAAAAGGAATATTATTGAACTTAATATATTCATTAAATCTTCTTAGTTAAGAAAATATGTGACATTACACATGGACAGTTATAACTTAGGAATGCATCTCTGATTATAATAGGGGTTTCTGTGGAAAAAAACAGGTTCTGAGTACCGAGCACTCAACTTAAAAGGAATTTTCAGAAATAAACAGATAACCTGTACATAGGAGAGAGGAGATAACGATGTTTCAGTCCAATTTGGACCATTTACAAAGTCACAATGTGATTCTGTAAATTGTCCAAGTCGGACCAAAACGTCATCATAAGCTCCTCTCTCCTATATACAGGTTATTTGTGTATTGTTCCAGTCACAGTATTGTACCTTTTTGTTATTTTAGAAATACATTAACATCATAAGTTGGGGCCTCTACTGTATATATATATATATATATATATATATATATATATATATATATATATATATATATATATATATATATATATATATATTTATTTATTTATTTATTTATTTATTTATTTTGTTTTTTTAACAAGTCGGCCATCTCCCACCGAGGCAGGGTGACCCAAAAAAAGAAAGAAAATCCCCAAAAAGAAAATACTTTCATCATCATTCAACACTTTCACCACACTCACACATTATCACTGTTATTGCAGAGGTGCATAGAATACAACAGTTTAGAAGCATATACGTATAAAGATACACAACATATCCCTCCAAACTGCTAATATCCCAAACCCCTCCTTTAAAGTGCAGGCATTGTACTTCCCATTTCCAGGACTCAAGTCCGACTATATGAAAATAACCGGTTTCCCTGAATCCCTTCACTAAATATTGCCCTGCTCACACTCCAACAGATCGTCAGGTCCCAAGTACCATTCGTCTCCATTCACTCCTATCTAACACGCTCGCGCACGCTTGCTGGAAGTCCAAGCCCCTCCCCCACAAAACCTCCTTTACCCCCTCTCTCCAACCTTTTCGAGGACGACCCCTACCCCGCCTTCCTTCCCCTATAGATTTATACGCTTTCCATGTCATTCTACTTTGATCCATTCTCTCTAAATGACCAAACCACCTCAACAACCCCTCTTCTGCCCTCTTGACTAATACTTTTATTAACTCCACACCTTTTCCTAATTTCCACACTCCGAATTTTCTGCATAATATTTACACCACATATTGCCCTTAAACAGGACATCTCCACTGCCTCCAACCGTCTCCTCGCTGCTGCATTTACCACCCAAGCTTCACACCCATATAAGAGTGTTGGTACTACTATACTTTCATACATTCCCTTCTTTGCCTCCATAGATAACGTTTTTTGACTCCACATATACCTCAACGCACCACTCACCTTTTTTCCCTCATCAACTTTATGATTAACCTCATCCTTCATAAATCCATCCGCCTACACGTCAACTCCCAAGTATCTGAAAACATTCACTTCTTCCATACTCCTCCTCCCCAATTTGATATCCAATTTTTCTTTATCTAAATCATTTGATACCCTCATCACCTTATTTTCTTCTTCTTATTCTTTTTAGTAATCTTTACAGGAAAAGGGGTTACTAGCCCTCGAAAGGGTTGGAAAGAGGGGGTAAAGGAGGTTTTGTGGGCGAGGGGCTTGGACTTCCAGCAAGCGTGCATGAGCGTGTTAGATAGGAGTGAATGGAGATGAATGATACTTGGGACTTGACGATCTGTTGGAGTGTGAGCAGGGTAATATTTAGTGAAGGGATTCAGGGAAACCGGTTATTTTCATATAGTCGGACTTGAGTCCTGGAAATGGGAAGTACAATGCCTGCACTTTAAAGGAGGGGTTTGGAATATTGGCAGTTTGGAGGGATATGTTGTGTATCTTTATACATATATGCTTCTAAGCTGTTGTATTCTGAGTACCTCTGCAAAAGCAGTGATAATGTGTGAGTGTGGTGAAAGTGTTGAATGATGATGAAAGTATTTTCTTTTTTTTTGGGGATTTTCTTTCTTTTTTGGGTCACCCTGCCTCAGTGGGAGACGACCGACTTGTTGAAAAAAAAAAAAAAAATCACCTTACTCTTTCCTATGTTCACTTTCAACTTTCTACCTTTACACACATTCCCAAACTCATCCACTAACCTTCGCAATTTTTCTTTAGAATCTCCCATAAGCACAGTATCATCAGCAAAAAGTAAGTGTGTCATTTCCCATTTTGAATTTGATTCCCCAAAATTTAATCCCACCCCTCTCCCGAACACCCTAGCATTTACTTCCTTTACAACCCCATCTATAAATATATTAAACAATCATGGTGACATTACACATCCCTGTCGAAGACCTACTTTTACTGGGAAGTAGTCTCCCTCTCTTCTACACACCCTAACCTGAGCCTCACTATCCTCATAAAAAGTCTTTACAGCATTTAATAACTTACCACCTATTCCATATACTTGCAACATCTGCCACATTGCTCCTCTATCCACTCTATCATATGCCTTTTCTAAATCCATAAATGCAATAAAAACTTCCCTACCTTTATCTAAATACTGTTCACATATATTCTTCAATGTAAACACTTGATCTACACATCCCCTACCCACTCTGAAACCTCCTTGCTCATCCGCAATCCTACATTCTGTCTTACCTCTAATTCTTTCATTTATAACCCTACTGTACACTTTTCCTGGTATACTCAGTAAACTTATTCCTATATAATTTTTACAATCTCTTTTGTCCCCTTTCCCTTTATATAAAGGGACTATACATGCTCTCCGCCAATCCCTAGGTACCTTCCCCTCTTTCATACATTTATTAAACAAAAGTACCAACCACTCCAACACTATATCCTCCCCTGCTTTTAACATTTCTGTCATGATCCCATCAGTTCCAGCTGCTTTACCCCCTCTCATTCTACGTAATGCCTCACGTACCTCCCCCACACTTACATTCTGCTCTTCTTCACTCCTAAAAGATGGTATACCTCCCTGACCAGTGCATGAAATTACTGCCTCTCTTTCTTCCTCAACATTTAAAAGTTCCTCAAAATATTCTCGCCATCTACCTAATACCTCCATCTCCCCATCTACTAACTCCCCTACTCTGTTTTTAACCCTTTGACTGTCGCAACCCCCAATCCTGAGGTGTCTCCTGGTGTCGCAAAATTTAAAAAAAAAAAAATTATTTTTTCTTATGAAATGATGGAGAATCTTTTCCCGATTGTAATGACACCAAAAAAACGAAATTTGATGGAAAACTGACGGAATTACGCTCTCGCGAAGTTAGCGACCTCGGCGCTGTTTACAAATCGGCGATTTCGCCCACTTTGAGCCCTATTTTCGGCTAATTCCATTGCTCCAGTCGACCAAACTCATAGCTATTTCTTTAGAACTCCATTTTTTCTATCGATTGAGTATAAGAAACTGCCCATTTACCGATTTCAACTACCTAATAATGTGGTCAGAAATTTGCAATTTGGCCAATTTCACGAAAACTAAAAAATATGACAATTTCAAAATAAGGTCCAGAATGAACAATGCAGACATTCCTGGCTCTAAAATAACATTTTCTTTGTTCATCAGTCATGTCTCCAGGCCCCTCTGATATTACTCTTGCTTTCTATTTTGAATTTTTATTCAAACAAAAAATTGAAGACTTACTATTATGCAGACTACTGCAATACTGTAATAATTGTATAAATAACATCAACCCATTCATGACTGCATATTAGAATGGCTAGTTGGACATTTATTGGACAATGGCATCATTTGTTTACTTTTGAACATTGGCAAAAATCAAACATTTTCCCTATTTTGAGCTCCATTTCTAGGTTCTTTTTATAGTAAAATCAATCAAAATCACCTCTATTTCTATAATATGTTTTCCATTCTATCAAATGAGACCAAGAAAACGAGAATACAACCATAAATACTATACGAAAATAGACCACAAAGTCGGCATTTTAATTAAAAAAAGTGGTCGGAGTTTTTTTTTTCCCATTATGCACTGCATGCTCCAGGATTTTTTTTATATGGTGCACACTGACCACAGAGACCAATTCTCTCACATGTGGGCCTACCAGCTTTCTCCTGCTTGATTTGAAGCCGCTAGAATTTATGAGTATATATACGTCAAACACGGTACCTCGTAAGACGTATATATACGGCCGTGACAGTCAAAGGGTTAACTGACAAATCCATACTTTCCCTAGGCTTTCTTAACTTGTTTAACTCACTCAAAAAATTTTTCTTATTTTCATTAAAATTTCTTGACAGTGCCTCTCCCACTCTATCATCTGCTCTCCTTTTGCACTCTCTCACCACTCTCTTCACCTTTCTTTTACTCTCCATATACTCTGCTCTTATTATAACACTTCTGCTTTGTAAAAACCTCTCATAAGCTACCTTTTTCTCTTTTATCACACCCTTTACTTCATCATTCCACCAATCACTCCTCTTTCCTCCTGCCCCCACCCTCCTATAACCACAAACTTCTGCCCCACATTCTAATACTGCATTTTTAAAACCTTTCCAACCCTCTTCAACTTCCCCCACTACTCATCTTTGCACTAGCCCACCTTTCTGCCAATAGTCGCTTATATCTCACCCGAACCTCCCCCTCCCTTAGTTTATACACTTTCACCTCCCTCTTACTTGTTGCTGCCACCTTCCTCTTTTCCCATCTACCTCTTACTCTAACTGTAGCTACAACTAAATAATGATCCGATATATCAGTTGCCCCTCTATAAACATGTACATCCTGGAGCCTACCCATCAACCTTTTATCCACCAATACATAATCTAATAAACTACTTTCATTACGTGCTACATCATACCTTGTATATTTATTTATCCTCTTTTTCATAAAATATGTATTACTTATTACCAAATCTCTTTCTACACATAGCTCAATTAAAGGCTCCCCATTTACATTTACCCCTGGCACCCCAAATTTACCTACTACTCCCTCCATAACATTTTTACCCACTTTAGCATTGAAATCCCCAACCAGTGAAACATATAAGTGAACAGTATTTAGATAAGGCTAAAGAGGTCTTTGTGGCATTTATGGATTTGGAAAAGGCGTATGACAGGGTGGATAGGGGGGCAATGTGGCAGATGTTGCAAGTGTATGGTGTAGGAGGTAGGTTACTGAAAGCAGTGAAGAGTTTTTACGAGGATAGTGAGGCTCAAGTTAGAGTATGTAGGAAAGAGGGAAATTTTTTCCCAGTAAAAGTAGGCCTTAGACAAGGATGTGTGATGTCACCGTGGTTGTTTAATATATTTATAGATGGGGTTGTAAGAGAAGTAAATGCGAGGGTTTTGGCAAGAGGCGTGGAGTTAAAAGATAAAGAATCACACACAAAGTGGGAGTTGTCACAGCTGCTCTTTGCTGATGACACTGTGCTCTTGGGAGATTCTGAAGAGAAGTTGCAGAGATTGGTGGATGAATTTGGTAGGGTGTGCAAAAGAAGAAAATTAAAGGTGAATACAGGAAAGAGTAAGGTTATGAGGATAACAAAAAGATTAGGTGATGAAAGATTGAATATCAGATTGGAGGGAGAGAGTATGGAGGAGGTGAACGTATTCAGATATTTGGGAGTGGACGTGTCAGCGGATGGGTCTATGAAAGATGAGGTGAATCATAGAATTGATGAGGGAAAAAGAGTGAGTGGTGCACTTAGGAGTCTGTGGAAACAAAGAACTTTGTCCTTGGAGGCAAAGAGGGGAATGTATGAGAGTATAGTTTTACCAACGCTCTTATATGGGTGTGAAGCGTGGGTGATGAATGTTGCAGCGAGGAGAAGGCTGGAGGCAGTGGAGATGTCATGTCTGAGGGCAATGTGTGGTGTGAATATAATGCAGAGAATTCGTAGTTTGGAAGTTAGGAGGAGGTGCGGGATTACCAAAACTGTTGTCCAGAGGGCTGAGGAAGGGTTGTTGAGGTGGTTCGGACATGTAGAGAGAATGGAGCGAAACAGAATGACTTCAAGAGTGTATCAGTCTGTAGTGGAAGGAAGGCGGGGTAGGGGTCGGCCTAGGAAGGGTTGGAGGGAGGGGGTAAAGGAGGTTTTGTGTGCGAGGGGCTTGGACTTCCAGCAGGCATGCGTGAGCGTGTTTGATAGGAGTGAATGGAGACAAATGGTTTTTAATACTTGACGTGCTGTTGGAGTGTGAGCAAAGTAACATTTATGAAGGGATTCAGGGAAACCGGCAGGCCGGACTTGAGTCCTGGAGATGGGAAGTACAGTGCCTGCACTCTGAAGGAGGGGTGTTAATGTTGCAGTTTAAAAACTGTAGTGTAAAGCACCCTTCTGGCAAGACAGTGATGGAGTGAATGATGGTGAAAGTTTTTCTTTTTCGGGCCACCCTGCCTTGGTGGGAATCGGCCGGTGTGATAATAAAAAAAAAAAAAATATATATATATATATATATATATATATATATATATATATATATATATATATATATATATATATATATATATATATAGATATATATAAATTTATATATATTTTAATTATTGCAAGAATAAATTTCATGCCTTTATAATTTTCAATTGTTTTAACCCTTTCAGGGTCCAGGCCGTAGATCTACGGCTTTACGTTCAGGGTACAAACCGTAGATCTACGCCATGAGCTCAGCTCACTCTGATAAGCTGTGAGTGGTAAATTTTGGCTTAGATATGAGAGAATACATCTATGTGGTATGTGTGCACCACATAAAACAAATCCTGCAGCACACAGTGTATAATGAGAGAAAAAAACTGAGACCGTAATTTTCGATTAAAACAGCGACTTTGCAGTGTTTTTGCATATGTTTTTAATAGCTGTATTTGTGATTTCTTGATCTCATTTGATAGAATGGAAGGCATATTTCAGAAATAGAGATTATTTTGATTGGTTTTAGCACTGGAAATGGCTTGAAACTGAGCTCAAAGTAGCAGAAATGTTAATTTTTTGCCGATGTTCAAGAGTAAACAAACGAACTCACATGTCTAATACACGCCAGCTGGTGGGTCTAATATACATTCACAAATGTGGTGATGATATTTACACAATTATTACAATATTGCATAACAGTAAATCTTCTATTTTTTGGTTTGAATAAAAATTCATTATGTGAATTAAAAATCAAAATGGAATTAATTTGTAAAGCCTCAAAACATAACTAATGAACAGAGGAAATGTTAGTTTAGTTCCAGGAATACCTACATTGTTTATTCTGGACCCTATTTTGAAATTGGAATATTTTGAACTTTGTGTTAAATTGGCCAAATTACCAATTTCCAATCACTTTATTTTGTAGTTGAAACAGTTGACTTGGCGATTTCTTGTGCTCATTCGATAGAATAGAAGTAATACTAATGAAGTAGCTAAGAATTTGGTCGACTGGAATAATGTAATTGGCCTAAAATGGGAGTCAAAGTCAGCAAAATCGCTGATTCGTAAATACGTATTGCTGACACATCAAAATTCGCGAGAGCGTAATTTCGTCAGTTTTCCATCAAATTTCGTACTTTTTGTTTTATTACCTTCAGAAATAGATTCTCCACCATTTCATAAGAAAAAATAACAAAATTATTTTTTGAAAATTCTTGGACTCTGGTGCACACTTTGAAATTGGCCTCTGGACCCTGAAAGGGTTAAGAGTCATTGTGGTGTCATGTACAAAATTCAAAGAGCAGAAATTAAGACTGTGGGGGGCTATGGAGTTGGGGTTGTCTGAGCATGCAAAGATGAAGCGGGTATATCAGTCTAGGGTGGAAGGAACGAGGGGGGAGGAGTCATCCCAGGAACAGTTGGAGGGGTAAAAAATGCTTTGAGTTTAAGAGGCTTGAGCATCCAGTAGGATTGTATTAGTGTTTTCGAGTGAGTGGAGACAAGTGACTTTTAATAGACATGCTATTGGAGATAGGTTAGGGAAGGTTCGTCGAGAAACAGGAGCTTTAGGTCATCTGACCAAGGCCTTCAACTGACTTACTGGTCCACCCCTTTGCCTTTAACCCTTTCAGGGTCCAGGGGCCAAATTTCAAAGTGCACACCAGTGTCCAAGAATTTTCCAAAAATAATTTTGTTATTTTTTCTTATGAAATGGTAGAGAATCTTTTTCTGACGGTAATAAAACAAAAAGTATGAAATTTGATGGAAAATTGATGAAATTATGCTCACAAATTTTGATGTGTCAGCGATATTTATGCTTCGGCGATTTTTCCGACTTCGACTCCCATTTTAGGCCAATTACCTTATTCCAGTCGACCAAATTCTTAGCTATTTCACTAGTATTACTTCTATTCTATTGATTGAGCACAATAAATTGCCAATTCAGCTGTTTCAACTACAAAATAAAGTGATTGGAAATTGATAACTTGGCCAATTTAAGGCAAAGTTCAAAATATCACAATTTCAAAATAGGGTCCAGAATAAACAATGCAGGTATTCCTGGCACTAAACTAACATTTCCTCTGTTTATTAGTTATGTTTTCAGGCTTTACAAATGAATTCCATTTTGATTTTTAATTCACATAATGAATTTTTATTCAAACCAAAAAATAGAAGATTTACTGTTATGCAATATTGTAATAATTGTATAGATAATATCAGCACATTTGTGAACATATATCAGACCCACCAGCTGGCGTGTATTAGACGTGTGAGGTCATTTGTTCACCCTTGAACATCGGCAAAAATTTAACATTTCCGCTACTTTGAGTTCAGTTTCAAGCCATTTTCAATAATAAAATCAATCAAAATCATCTCTATTTCTGTAATATACCTTCCATTCTATCAATTGAGACCAAGAAATTGCAAATACAACTATAAAAAACATATGAAAAAACACTGCAAAGTTGCTGTTTTAATCGAAAATACGGTCTCGTTTTTTTTTTCTCTCATTATGCATTGTGTGTCCTGCAGGATTTGTTTTATGTGGTGCACACATACCGCATAGATGTATTCTCTCATATCTAGGCCCAAATTTACCGCTCACAGCTTAGAGTGAGCCGAGCTCATGGAGTAGATCTACGGTTTGGACCCTCAACGTAAAGCCGTAGATTAACGGCACAGACCCTGAAAGGGTTCAAAATTAAAATTCAAGCATATGCTGTTAGAATGTGAGCAGGGTAGCTTTCAAGAAGGAATCCAGGAAAACTGGTTACCCAGACTCGAGTCTGGGAGGTGGGCAGGACAGTGCCTGCATTTGGAGTGAAATAGGGATGTTGCAAATGGATGGCTATCTATCTAAATTGCGAGGTCAATACATTTGCAGCATTTAGTGGTTAGTTATGATAATAATAATAATACACTTATGGCAAGGCAGCAATTGAATGAAAAAGTTTTCTTGTTTGGGTCACCCTACCTTGGCAGGAGACAGTGCTGTATGGCCCCTGTGGGTTTAGGTGCTTAGTACCTAAATTCACAAGGGGAGAGGAATAGACTCAATAAATGTTTGTACTGTCTATATCTCTTCTACCCATATATATTTTTTGTTTGATAATCAAATTAACTTGCATAATTAAATTTTATTTCTCATAATTTCATTACTGTGCAGATTTAAGTGAGGTTTCAATTTGATAGCAGTGTGGTTAAGTAGTTGCCTTCGTCTTCAGACCACCTTATCTTAGTCCTGACAGTGGTCTGATTGTACAGGTTATATTTTGAGAAATGAAGTTGATAAATAGCCAGAGAATATATATCCATTTGTCTTTACCACTACTGAAACAACTGTTCCTATGCTAAAATATCACTGCTTATATACAGAAATATTTTTTGTACATAACAATATTTTGAGTCAAAACTCTTTTATAAATGATTACATATTAATTTGATTTAAAAAATAACTAATATTAACAACTGTAACTAAATAGCAATTATTTTATTAATTTTGCAAAACTATCTTATAGACATCTTCATAATGGTCTGCAAAATGAACCTCAAGTCCTTCAGATATAAAACTGGGGAGATCACTGAAGTCTTTCTTGTTCTCAGCTGGCATAATGATACAGCTCACCCCTACACGTTTTGCCTGGAAAATCAAACATTAAATATTACAGAAATACAACAGGATAAAGAGCTACAGAGACACAATTGCAATGATACTAAAGTAATAATGTATTTTTTTTTTCCAACAAACTGGCCAAATCCCACCGAGGCAGGGTGACCTAAAAAGAAAACCAAAAATCTCTCTCTTTTTAAATTTAGTAATTTATACAGAAGAAGGGGTTACTAGCCCTTTACTCTCAGCATTTTAGTCGCCTCTTACGACATGCATGGCTTATGGAGGAAGAATTCTGTTTCACTTCCCCATAGAGAATAATGTAGTTATAGAACACAACAGAAAATACAGAAATCCCTTAAGATTTAAACAGAATGCTACATTCCTGAATGTTGCTGTGAATTCCAAAATCATGAACATTTTAATAACAATGGTAGGAGCAGATGGATAAGTGAGCTAGAGAAAAGTGTTGCCCTCTCTCAGAGCATTTTCTTATATTATTAGTTAGTTGAATATTGTGTCTCTACCCATTTCTGATGCAATTTCTTTTTTCAATGCCATAAAAAACTAACAATTTTTGCTCTGTCGACAGTTTGGATTATCTGTAATAATAGTGCCCTTAACCACTATTTTTTTTTTTTTTTCAACAAGTCGGTCGTCTCCCACCGAGGCAGGGTGACCCAAAAAAGAAAGAAAATCCACAAAAAGAAAATACTTTCATCATCATTCAACACTTTCACCACACTCACACATTATCACTGCTTTTGCAGAGGTGCTCAGAATACAACAGTTTAGAAGCATATACGTATAAAGATACACAACATATCCCTCCAAACTGCCAATATCCCAAACCCCTCCTTTAAAGTGCAGGCATTGTACTTCCCATTTCCAGGACTCAAGTCCGACTATATGAAAATAACCGGTTTCCCTGAATCCCTTCACTAAATATTACCCTGCTCACACTCCAACAGATCGTCAGGTCCCAAGTATCATTCGTCTCCATTCACTCCTATCTAACACGCTCATGCACGCTTGCTGGAAGTCCAAGCCCCTCGCCCACAAAACCTCCTTTACCCCCTCTTTCCAACCCTTTCGAGGACGACCCCTACCCCTCTTTCCTTCCCCTATAGATTTATATGCTTTCCATGTCATTCTACTTTGATCCATTCTCTCTAAATGACCAAACCACCTCAACAACCCCTCTTCTGCCCTCTGACTAATGCTTTTATTAACTCCACACCTTCTCCTAATTTCCACACTCCGAATTTTTTGCATAATATTTACACCACACATTGCCCTTAGACAGGACATCTCCACTGCCTCCAACCGTCTCCTCACTGCTGCATTTACCACCCAAGCTTCAAATCCATATAAGAGTGTTGGTACTACTATATTTTCATACATTCCCTTCTTTGCCTCCATAGATAACGTTTTTTGACTCCACATATACCTCAACGCACCACCCACCTTTTTTCCCTCATCAATTCTATGATTAACCTCATCCTTCATAAATCCATCCGCCGACACGTCAACTCCCAAGTATCTGAAAACATTCACTTCTTCCATACTCCTCCTCCCCAATTTGATATCCATTTTTTCTTTATCTAAATCATTTGATACCCTCATCACCTTACTCTTTTCTATGTTCACTTTCAACTTTCTACCTTTACACACATTCTCAAACTCATCCACTAACCTTTGCAATTTTTCTTTAGAATCTCCCATAAGCACAGTATCATCAGCAAAAAGTAACTGTGTCAATTCCCATTTTGAATTTGATTCCCCATAATTTAATCCCACCCCTCTCCTGAACACTCTAGCATTTACTTCTTTTACAACCCCATCTATAAATATATTAAACAACCATGGTGACATTACACATCCCTGTCTAAGACCTACTTTTACCGGGAAGTATTCTCCCTCTCTTCTACACACCCTAACCTGAGCCTCACTATCCTCATAAAAGCTCTTTACAGCATTTAGTAACTTACCACCTATTCCATAAACTTGCAACATCTGCCACATTGCTCCTCTATCCACTCTATCATATGCCTTTTCTAAATCCATAAATGCAATAAAAACTTCCCTACCTTTATCTAAATACTGTTCACATATATGCTTCAATGTAAACACTTGATCTACACATCCTCTACCCACTATTATTTACTATTATTATTGCTATTACAGCGAGTTCTATACTTATGAACATCCGAGTTAGAGACAATCTGCACTTACACTCGAGTCACTTTACACCAATTTTTATAAATGCTGATCTGCAGATAAAGATCTCCCCTCAAAAAATGATTTCAGTGGCATTTTTTTCACCAAATACATTGAAATTATGTGTGTTTATTTTACATATATACAGAGGCTGTATATTTGTTTCATTGAAATTTGTGGACATAATAATAACAATTTTGTTAACCCGTAAACGGTCCAAACGTATACATACGTTCTTACCACTAGTGCCTCCAAATTTGGCATGATTGGCCTGAGATGCCTGGTCAGCAAAGAATGGGTCTTAATACTTGGTGTGCACAGTACAGTATTAAAAAAATATGGGACCACTTTCTACCTTGTGGGAGCACCAGTTCAAATGAGCGCCTGCTAGAGCAAACAGCGCAGCAAACACTTGGGATTCACTGATTTCAAGTAGTATTAACACTCCCATTTTAAGAGGAAAGTTATGACCCCAAGTTTACTGGCTTTGAGGTGGATGTGGCCATAAGTGGTCGAGGATATATCAAAATCTCAATAACCCATGTGCAACATTTGTGCGACACCTTTTCACAATGTCTTATAACCTATGCCCTAAGTAAAGAGAAACAATTCTGGAATGTGTAATAAGTGTTCGGCTGGCTGGCCGGCCGGCTAGCTGGCTGGCCAACTGGCTGGCCAGCTGCTGGCTGGCTGGCTCTATCTCCGTCTGTCTGTATCTATGTCTATCTCTGTGTATCTCTATGTCTATCTCTGGCTTGCTGGCTGGCTGGCTGGCCAATTGGCTGACTGGCCAACTGGTTGGCTGGCTGGCTGCTGGCTGGCCGGCTACTGGCTGGCTCTGTCTCCGTCTGTCTGTCTGTCTGTATCTATGTCTATCTCTGTGTATCTCTGTCTGTCTATGTCTATCTCTTGCTGGCTGGCTCTATCTCCGTCTGTCTGTCTGTATCTATGTCTATCTTTGTGTATTTATGTCTATGTTTATTTCTGTCTATGTCTATCTCTGCCTATCTATCTGTCTCTGTCTATCTCTTTCTATCTCTATCTCACAGGTACACACAAATACAATTATACATAGTGTAAATTACCTAGGATAACCCAAAAAATCCACACAAAGTATTATACTGTGCTTGTAGACATAATGCATAAGAATACCTGTTGGTTCACAGTGGCTCTCTCTGAGACAGATAGACAAGCAGACGGAGACAGATAAGCAGAGATAGTGATAAACAGAGCTAGACACACAGATAGATGGAGAGCTAGACAGACATGTTTATGTGTAACAGTAAAAACAAATAAAGCCAGGGCTGACACTAATCATATGTCACCACTTATCTTATCACTGCACTGTCAGCAGTGAACTGACACATATCTTACATCATGCTTCAAGGGAACTTATTATTATTATGTACCCTCGTGTATCCAAAACATTGCTGGGACCTATAAATACTTTGTATACATTCCTAGTCAATAGTAAATGACCAAGGCAGGTGTAAATGTCCATCTGTCAGTGTGTTTGTGACAATTTGAGTACAATTTCAGTACCTAATTTTAGTGTCAGAACAAAGATTGGTTATGAAATGACAAGAACTACAATAAATTGTAATTATCAGAACATAAAAATTATATAAAATATTATAAAAATGAGAAAAAAAAGGTATATCATCAACACTTCTGCAAGCGGCAGGACTCGATGTTGCCGTCAGGTGAGCATCCAGTGTCAACTTCACAGCCTCATATCTCGGTAAGTACTGACCCAAATTTTTTTTATCCTATAACACTTAGAAAAATGTTCTCTTTATTTCTATATTTTTTTTTTTTTTTCAAAATATTCAGGGCACTGGGCGAGAGATGTATATATATGTTTGGAGCGTTTAGGGGTTAAAAGTTGAATTATCAGTGTAATTTTTTTGCTATTTTTTTTTTTTTTTTTTTTTACCAAAAAGATTGATATTTTGTTTACTTTCATTTTATTAGTGTGTGAAGAGCTCATGTTTGTTTGAAATGATAACTTAATTTCCGAAGAAGATGAATTATATCTCTGTGGGGTAGTGGAGCAGAATTCTTCCTCCGTAAATCATGCGTGTTGTAAAAGGTAACTAAAATGCCGGGAACAAGGAGCTAGTTACCCTGCCTTATTGGGATACGGCTGGTATGTTGGAGGGAAAAAAATTAATTAGAGTTGCCATAGTAGGCTCAATCTAAATTTCTTACAAACAAAACCCACCGCTATGCATAGCATTTTGAGCAGTCTGAAGCTAATGCTAATACTAACAGTACAGTGGACCCCCGCATACCGTACGCATCGCATACCGTACAATCCGCATACCGGACGCTTTGATCGCAAAAATTTTGCCTCGCATACCGCCCAAAAACCCGCTCACCGCCCTTCGTCCGAGACGCGTCCAATGTGCGGCCTGAGCCACACTCACATGTTCCGCCGGTGGCATTGTTTACCAGCCAGCCTCCGCGGTAACATCCAAGCATACAATCGGAACATTTCGTATTATTACAGTGTTTTTGGTGATTTTTTCTGGAAAATAAGTGACCATGGGCCCCAAGAAAGCTTCTAGTGCCAACCCTACAGCAATAAGGGTGAGAATTACTATAGAGATGAAGAAAAAGATCATTGATAAGTATGAAAGTGGAGTGCGTGTCTCCGAGCTGGCCAGGTTGTATAATAAACCCCAATCAACCATCGCTACTACTGGTGGTACAGCTGATGCTGTACCACCGTCAGCTGCTGCTGCTGCTGTAGTACCGTCAGCTGCTGCTGCTGCTGTAGTACCGTCTGCTGCTGCTGTAGCATCGCCTGCTGCTGCTGTAGCATCGTCTGCTGCTGCTGTAGCATCGTCTGCTGCTGCTGTAGCATCGTCTGTTGCTGCTGTAGCATCGTCTGTTGCTGCTGTAGCATCATCTGCTGCTGCTGTAGCATCGTCTGCTGCTGCTGTAGCATCGTCTGCTGCTGCTGTAGCATTGTCTGTTGCTGCTGTAGCATCGTCTGCTGCTGCTGTAGCATCGTCTGTTGCTGCTGTAGCATCGTCTGTTGCTGCTGTACCACCGTCAGCTGCTGCTGCTGCTGTAGCACCGTTGTTGGTGTGGCTTATTGAGAATACCAAGAAACAATTAACCCCAGAGGATTTGCCACCCAGGATAACCCAAAAAAGTCAGTGTCATCGAAGACTGTCTAACTTATTTCCATTGGGGTCCTTAATCTTGTCTCCCAGGATGCAACCCACACCAGTCGACTAACACCCAGGTGAACAGGGAAAAACGCCTGGAACTAGTGCTCATATTGGTGAATTTAAAGCCAGCAAAGGTTGGTTTGAGAGATTTAAGAATCGCTGTTGCTGGACCAGTCAGCTGTTGCTGGATCAGTCAGCTGTTGCTGGACCAGTCAGCTGTTGCTGGACCAGTCAGCTGTTGCTGGATCAGTCAGCTGTTGCTGGACCAGTCAGCTGCTGCTGCACCACGGTCAGCTGCTGTTGCACCACGGTCAGCTGCTGTTGCACCATCAGCTGTCTCTGAACATGACTCGTCCTGAACCTGTCCCGAACCTCTCTGTCCAGCCTGAGCGCCTGCCTTGCCGTCAGTGTTTACAAGCCAGGGTGGCCGGTTGCATGCATACATTCGATACATTTTGTATTATTCCATTATTTATAGTGCTTGTAACTGCTAAATAAACCACCATGGGCCCAAAGAAAGCTTCTAGTGCCAACCCTGTGGTAAAAAGGGTGATAAATACTATCATACCACAGTCAGCTGCTGCTGCACCACAGCTGCTGCTGCATCACAGCTGCAGCTGCACCCAGCTGCTGCTGCACCATGGTCAGCTGCACCACGGTCAGCTGCACCACAGCTGTTGTTGTTGCTGCACCACCATCAGCTGTATTACTCGAAGATGTGGAGAGAGTGTTGTTGGTGTGGCTTAACATGAAACAATTACCGAGAAACAATTAACCCCGGAGGGTTAGCCACCCAGGATAACCCAAGAAAGTCAGTGCATCATCGAGGACTCTAACTTATTTCCATTGGGGTCCTTAATCTTGTCTCCCAGGATGCAACCCACACCAGTCGACTAACACCCAGGTGAACAGGGAAAAATGCCTGGAACTAGTGCTCATATTGGTGAATTTAAAGCCAGCAAAGGTTGGTTTGAGAGATTTAAGAATCGTAGTGGCATACACAGTGTGATAAGGCCTGTTCTGGAAGAAAATGCCAAACAGGACCTACAGTACTCAGGAGGAAAAGGCACTCCCAGGACACAGTGTCTCATCAGTCATTGCTGCATCTTCAATAAAGGTAAGTGTCATTTATTCTTCATTTAGTAGAGTAGTACATGCACAATATATATTGTGCATGTACTACTCTACTATTGTGCATGTATCCTTCTCTTTGTGTGTAGGAAAATGTATATTTCATGTGGTAATTTTTTTTTTTTCATACTTTTGGGTGTCTTGCACGGATTAATTTGATTTCCATTATTTCTTATGGGGAAAATTCATTCGCATACCGAACATTTCGCATAACAACCAGCCCTCTTGCACGGATTAAGGTCGCTATGCGGGGGTCCACTGTATATAAATACACTGAGCAATGCATACAAATATAGTATGTACACACTAAGATATTAAACTGAATAATACTTTAATAGAAATTTTAGTGAAAAATGAGCATGTAATGAAAGACAAAGAAAATTAAATTTAATGTTAAATTGAAGCTTAATTTTAAAAAAGAGTTACAAAAACAAATAAGGAAGTAGCTGTAACAATGGTTGATGATAGGATTAAATTTAAAATATAAGAAACATGGCATAATTTATATCTTGGACAAAAGCTGCTTTTTTTTTTTTTTTCAACAAACCGGCCGTATCCCACCAAGGCAGGGTGGCCCAAAAAGAAAAACGAAAGTTTCTCTTTTTAAATTTAGTAATTTATATGGGAGAAGGGGTTACTAGCCCCTTGCTCCTGGCATTTTAGTCGCCTCTTACAACACGCATGGCTTACGGAGGAAGAATTCTGTTCCACTTCCCCATGGAGATAAGAGGAAATAAACAACAATAAGAACTAGAAAGAAAATAGAAGAAAACTCAGAGGGATGTGTATATATACATATATATGCTTGTACATGTATGTGTAGTGTGACCTAAGTGTAAGTAGAAGTAGCAAGACGTACCTGAAATCTTGCATGTTTATGAGACAGAAAAAAAGGACACCAGCAATCCTACCATCATGTAAAACAATTACAGGCTTTCGTTTTACACTCACTTGGCAGGACAGTAGTACCTCCCTGGGCGGTTGCTGTCTACCAACCTACTACCTATAACAAAAGCTGTTACAAATATTAAATGCATACAAAAAATTAAGCTTTTGTTTGAATTCATCAAGTTACAATTTTTCAATTCATTTGGCAAGTTCCTCCATTTGCATCAAGCATCTATAGAAGTTCAGGAGAGTATGAGTAATATCAAATGGATACAGTCATTCCTTGCTAATAGAGCATATTAGGATTCAGACAGGAGCCACTGCCATAAAGCAAACTGTCATTTATTAACCCTTAACCGGTCCAAACATATATATGTTTCACTTGCACAGTGCCCCGATTATTTTGAAAAAAAAAAATCTTTTTTATCATAGAAGAAAAGAGCACATTTTTTTAAGTGTTTTAGAATAAAAAAAAAAATTAGGGTCAGTATTTACAGAGATATGAGGCAGAGAAGTTGGCACCTATTTTTCATATTATTTTATATAATTTTTATGTTCTGATAATTATAATTTGTATTAGTTCTTGTCATTTTATAACTAATCTTTGTTCTGACACTAGCATTAGGTACCGAAATTGTACTCAAATTGTCATAAACACACTGACAGACGGACATTTACACCTGTCTTGGTCATTTACTACTGTCTTGGAATATAAACAAAGTATTTATAGGTCCCAGCAATGTTTTGATATGTGGAAGCATATAATAATAATGATGATGACGACGACGACGACGACAACAACGACAATGATGACGATGATGAGGAGGAGGAGGAGGAGGAAGAAAAGGAGGAGGAGGAAAAGGAAAAGGAGGAAGAGGAAAAGGAGGAGGAAAAAAGGAGGAAGAGGAAAAGGAGGAGGAAAAAAAGGAAGAGGAGGAAAAGGAGGAGGAGGAGGAAAAGGAGGAGTTATTGAAAAGAGGAGGAGGAGGAAAAGGAGGAGTTATTGAAAAGAGGAGGAGAAGAAGAAGAATACATAATAATATGTAATAATAATAATACGTAACAATAATAATACGTAATAATAATAATACGTAGTAATAATAATGCCTAATAATAATAATAGGTAATAAAAATAATACTTAATAATAAGTTGCCTTGAAGCATGAAAAACAAAGTCCAACCCTGACAGTGACATGATAAGATGAGATAACATCTGATAAGAGCTGACATTTGATGAGCATACACGAGGGTGGGTGAGGGTGCAGCTGATAAGAAAAGATTAGATGAGCATCTCCCTTCTTTGTTTTTGCTGGTACACAAACATTTCTGTTTGTCTGTCTGTCTGTCAAGCTCCCTGTCTATGTTTATCCGTCTAGCTCTCTGTCTCAGAGAGAGCCACAAGACTGCATCATCACCTTTACTCATATCTTCAAGCAGAGTATAGCACTTTGTCTGGATTTCTGGGTTATCCTAGGTAATTTATACTACGTATACTTGTATTTATGTGTACCTGTGAGACAGAGATAGACAAAGACAGATAGACAAAGCCAGAGATAGACAGAGACAGGTAGACAGATAGATAGACAGAGACAGACAGAGATAGACAGAGATAGACAGACCCTAAACTTGGGGTTAACATCACTTTCCGGTTAAAAGAGGAGTGTTACTATGACATTACATCAATCAATCCTTAGTGTTTGCCGCACTGTTTGCTCTAGCTGGCGCTCAATTTAACTGGCACTCCCACAAGGTACTAAGTGGTCCCAGTTTTTAATACTGCACACATCGAGTGTTAAGACCAATTCCATGCTGACCAGGCATCTCAGTCCAATCGTGCCAAATTTGGAGGCAGGAAAATTAAAACATATATATACGTTTGGGGCGCTACACATAAGAATGTATATATACGTTTGGACCATTTAGGAGACTGAGCACAGGTAACAAAATGGCGCTGATCAGCCAATGCGCACATTACTGCTGAAAATAATAAACATGAATATAACTGAAAAGTGCCGTATCAGCGAAGAGCTCTAAAGCAAAGTGCCTGTATTTGTTTCAATTGTGATGCCTATGTTCTATTGCAGTTTTCTAAGAAGTATCTTAGGTCAGCATCAACATTACAATATTGTCTTTTGAATATGTGAATGGAACAGTGTTAAGTAAATTTAGCATTAATATAATTAGTAGGTTTAGAGATTTGAATAAGGATATCGTGTGTTACCTAAAATTAGATTTTTTTGAGGGGTCTGATAACTTGCTTTTTTTTTGTGTGTGTGAATGAGTAGTCGATCCATATGAAAAATATAACTAACTTTATATTTCAATTTTGCCACCTGCCTCAAAGATCAAGAGGAAACAGTAAATCATCCAGGGCTAATAGAGTAGCCACAGGATCAAAAGTGTGCATACATTCCAGTATTTCCAGATATAATGCCCCACCACAAAATGCAGGAAGGCTAAATGCCACCCCATCTACCCAACACTACCTAACCTGCTAATTCAAAGTGACTTGTAATCTGCAAACCAAAAATAAGTAAACTGCTAGTTTGGACAATACAAATATTAGGCAAAGTTGGTTTTCCTTATTTGCATCAGACTTGTCACTGTGTACTACTCAACAGTTCTTGATCATTAACCAAGGAGTTTTCTCTCAACATACATTTACACTACAATAATAACTTTGAAGCTAATATTTTCTCCATGGTTACTGTTTTTTAACTAAGCACTGGTGTTTACATTCTCTTTTTACATGCAAAAATAAAAGCTAAATATACTTACCGCAATAGTCTTTTCTTTAATTCCTCCCACAGGAAGGACTTTTCCAGTAAGGGAGACTTCTCCTGTCATGGCTACATCTTGTCGTATTGGTGTACCTCGTGCTAATGACACTAAGGCTGTCACAATAGTTATCCCAGCACTTGGTCCATCTTTGGGTGTTGCTCCCTAAAACAAAAGAAACTGCATATTAGAGTATTGTGGCATGCAAAGAGTATGTAACCTTTATTCGGCGCATGTATACACCCTCATTGAAAGGCTATCTCCCCCAACCAGCAAACCAGGTACTAGGGTTGATGATGGGGCCCCGTCGTTCAATCAGTACCCAGGTTCCAGCCAATGAGATGGTTTTAGCAATTGTAGAGGTGTTGTGGGTACCACTTTTCTGTCTTCCCTTGTCATTCCCATTCTAGAGCTGGTTGAAGCACGGTCTGCTCTCTAGTGGCTTCTATTCTGCCTTGCTTACCGTGGAGTGAACTAATACCTATTGTTGTGCATAGTGTATATAGTGTACATACTTTTGTTCTAAATTGGTGAAGGATAATACAAGTCAAAAGTTTTTCTGCTGTGTTTATTTTGCTCCCTTTACACCCAGGATAACAGGCCTTTGGGACTCCTGGGTTATAATATGGGTAGCCTGTCTGAGAGCTGGAGTTGGACTTAGAGCACGGGTTGAGCCTAGGGTGACACTGGAAGCAGGAACATTGTGTAGCTTGCTGTCTGGCATTGCATTAGCTTTGCCAATGCTTTACAAACTTCGAGTGTCAATTGCCTTGCTATGGTCAGCCTTGCTATTGTATGATCATTCAACAGCTCGCTACTAGCTTGTTCGGTGTGCTCGCTTCGCTACAGTCAATCTTTTGTGTGAAGATTTTGCGGTCAGCATTGCTATTGTGTATCCGCCTTGCAAGCATATGTGCGTATTCTGCAGTCGTACTGTGCATAGCTAAGCATATCCTGCAAATAATGTGTTATGTTTGGGTACAAGTATTCTGCAGTCGTACTGTGCATAGCTAAGTGTGTTCTGCAAATAATGTGTTACATTGGGGTATTCTGCACTCATACTGTGCATAGCAAATAACTTATACATTGGGGTATGCCACCTAGACGAGTCAGACGTCTGGTGTCGGCATATACTTTGTTTAACTTGCCTAAATTGTACCTACAGCGTTGTTGGCAAATTGCTCATTCCATTGGCATTGATTACGAACGCACTCTCACAGCTGCGCAACTGCGTACTCTGATAAACAAACTTCGGGAAGAGTAGATGGCACATCAGACTTCTCCCTCTACGGGAGCCAGGAATAAAACTCCAAGGTTCTCACACGAGGAAAATGATATATCGATGGAGTAAAATCGTCATTCTCGTGCAGCAGGGTTGTCTGAAAGCGAATCAGCTGCGTTGGCACTTGAGTCAGCGAAACTCAATCAAGCAGACTAAGGAACAGAAGGCATTTGCCAAGGAAGAGTTTGATAGGGAAAAAGAAAGAAGGCAGTTTTCGCAAGTTGTAAATGACTTTAGTTTACAGAAAACAGTACAGCTTGTTCCCCGCTTCAATGAGGCAGAACCAGAACAATTTTTCGAAACTTTCGAAAATCAGGCTCAAGCCTTGAGGTGGCCGGAACAGCATTGGGCGTCGCTGGTTCACACAGCATTGTTTGGTAAAGCACAGGAAATTACATCAGTGTTAAATGACACAGACTTTTCCGATTATAAAGTGGTGAAGACCACAGTTTTGGGAGCACATACATGTATCCCAGCTAAGTACAGAAAGTCATTTAAATTAGGCAAACAACAGCTTGGTCAATCCCTGGTTGATTTTGTGCGACAGCAGACCAAAGCTTTTACCAGATGGTATAAAGCAAGTGGTGTTGCTACCTTCGATGATCTTGTGCAGCTTATTCTGGTTGACAACCTGCTGGAGTCTGTGGGACCAGAGGTTAGAGTCTTTCTGCAGGATCGTGATTAACCACTGCATTGAAGGCAGCCAGGTAGGCTGATACTTTTGAAACTAACCGCTCCTTGTCCGAGCGGTCCCATCTCTTTTCAACAGCCTGGCATAAGCAGAGATCGTCAACCTTGGAGGATGAAGTGCCAGCCGGAGGGAGAACGCCTACGTCAGCCAACTAAGTCATCTGGTGAGCCACGCTACTCAACTTATGGTCCACCTGGTGAGCCACGCTACTCAACTTATGGTCCACCTGGTGAGAGACAAACCACTAAACATGGTGCAACTCGACAACAGTATCCAGAGAGACACCAGCCAGAGCGACACCAGTTGCAACGTCAGCAGGGAGTTAAGGGCAAGCCTGCCGTCTGCTTCCTCTGTAATAAAGTAGGTCACATTCATCCCAACTGCCCCCAAAAACCCCAACCCATAGGGAAAATCTATAGTGTCCCTAGTAACATGTCCCTGAAAGAAGTAGAGAAAGGGATGGCTAATTATTACTGTCAGAGTCGTATTTCCCTTCAGGAAGACTCAAAAACAACTGAAGTCAGAACCTTTAGAGATACTGGAGCATACTGCTCACTTATAAGAGAGGGAGTACTTCCCCTTTCCAAGAACACCTCCCTGCAATCCTCTGTTTTGCTGGAAGCATTCGAAGGAGCAATATTTTCTGTCCCCTTGCAAAGAATTTATGTACAGTGCAAATATTACACTGGATACTTGACTGTGGGTGTATCCGAGGGATTCCCCATGAAAGATGCCATGTTATTACTGGGTAATAACATTACCACTGCTAGTGCATGTCCTGAACCCATAATGATTAATTCTTCTCTGGTGTTGGCCATAACTTGGGCAACATCCCAAGGGTTGTCTGGCAAGAATGCTGACCTATCCTTGGACGACTCTGATCTCGGAATAGCATATTTGTTTTACGAGGAAAACTGGCCAGGGCCTTGTAAATTAAGTGAACAGACCCAGATCAAGCCTTCCTATTCCAGGGTTGCATGATTGCCAGATCTCTGTTTCCATGCCCGAGGGACTGTCCTTCTGGAAGGAACAACGAAAGGACCCTTCTTTGAATTTCGCTTTTCAGGCAGCTTTTCAGGTCAAGTATAAACTTAAAAACGACTATCTGATCTGCACTGAGACTGGTAAGGAGATAGAGGGCCGGCAACTGTCAGACAGGTTAGTGGTTCCAACAAAGTTTAGCTCATAATACTTCATTAGAAGGTCACCTAGGAATTACTAAAACATTATATAGAATCACAAAAGAACTTTATTGGCCAAAATTAAGGCAGGATGTGAAGAATCATATACGGTCTTGCCGAGAATGTCAGCAAGTAGGGAAACCTGAACATTCCATTAAACCTGCATCTCTCCAGCCTATACCTGCTGATGGAGAACCTTTTGCAGATTTAATTATAGATTGTGTAGGTCCACTACCTGAGTCAAAGTCTGGAAATTAGTACTTACCATTATGGATAGAGTAACTAAATACCCTGAAGCAATTCCCATGCACAGTATTAATACTAAAGCCATTCTCAAGGCTTGAACCAGATTTATGTCTTGTTTTGGCATTCCTAAAACTATTCAAAGTGATCAAAGTACTAACTTCACTGCCAAAGCTTTCAGGGAAGCATTAACTAGATTAGGGATAATCCACAACTTATCCACTGCCTATCATCCTCAGTCCCAAGGCGCCTTGGAAAGATTCCATCAGACGTTAAAAACCATGATGAGAACTTTTTGTATGCATTTTCCTACAGACTGGGATGAATCGCTACTTTTGTTGCTGTTTTTCAATAAGAGAAACTGTGCAGGAGTCTACTGTTTGAGCTAATCTTTGGGCACAATGTATGATGTCCTCTTCGAGTGCTCAAAGAATCATGGATAGGAGAAGACGTTAGCTCAACACTCTACAACCCGTCTTCAAGGTTGCAGGTGGCATGTCAGTTAGCTAAGGCTAACCTAAAGGCAGCTCAAAATTAGATGAAAGAGGTATGACAGAAATACACAATTCCGCTCCTTCCATCCAGGAGACAAGGTGTTGGTGCAGGAACCTATACCTGGCCACACCTTGAAAGCTAGATTTATGGGACCTATGCAAATTGTAAGTAAATTATCTGATGTAAATTATGTGGTAGCTCCCATTGATAAGACCTCAAAAACTAAAACTTACCACATTAATCAATTAAAATCTTTTCATACACCAGATGAAGTCCCAGTAATGACTCTGTCCTCTTCCTCTGAGGACGACTCTGACTCTTTGCACTCTATTTCTGAAATTAATGTTAAAATTCCAAACTCTGTCCCCTTCAAGGACCCTAGCCCTTTAGCCCTTTGAGGGTCGACAGGCCCTCTCCGAGACTTGTTCTCAGGGTCGGCCAGATTTAAAAAAAAAAAAAAATTCTTAGGAAAAGATAGAGAATCTTTTCCCGATCATAATGACACCAAAATTATGAAATTTGATGGAAAACTTATGGAATTATGCTCTTGCGAAGTTAGCGGTCTCGGCGATGTTTACGCATCGGCAATTTTGCCCACTTTGAGCCTCATTTTCAGCCAATTCCACTGTACTAGTCGACAAAAAACATGAATATTCCGCCAGAACTCCAATTTTTCTATCGAATGAGTGCAAGAAACCACCCATTTACCAATTTCAACTATCCAGTACAGTGGTCAGAATTTAGCAATTTTGCCAATTTCACACAAATTTCAAAAGATGCCAATTTCCAAATAGGGTCCAGAATAAACAAGAAAGACATTCCTGGCACTAAAATAACATTTCCTCCGTTCATTAGTCATGTCTCAAGGCCCCTCTTACATTCTTTTGCTTTCCACTTTGAATTTTTATTTTCACAAAAAATAGAAGATTTACTGTTATGCAGACTACTGCATTAGTGTAAAAAATGGTATAAATAATATTGGCACACTTGCAAAAGAATATTAGGCCCACCAGTTGACGTGTATTGGACGCTTGGCATGATTTGTTTACTTTTGAACTTTGGTAAAAATCGAACATTTCTGCTACTTTGAGCTCAATTTCAAGGTACTTTTCATTGTAAAACCAGTCAAAATCATCTCAATTTCTGTAATATGTCTTCCATTCTATAAAATGAGACCAAGAAAACTAGAATACATCAATAAATACCATACGAAAATACAGTGCAAAGTCGCTGTTTTATTCCAAAAAAACGGTCAGTTTTTTTTTTTTCTCATTATGCACTGTGTGCTGCAGGATTTTTTTTATACTGTGCACACTGACCACATAGACCCATTCTTTCATATGTAGGCCTACCAGCTTTCTCCCACTAGATTTGAGGGCGCTAGAATTTAGGCATACTAGTACGTCAAAAACCCTGGGTCGTAAGCCGTACTAGTACGGCCGAAACCCTCAAAGGGTTAATGGTAGGACTATCTGAAACACAAGCAACAAGTTTAACTGCGCTCCTACAGTCATACCCTGATATTTTTTTGGATGTGCCGACAAAATGTACGTTAGGTTATCATGATGTAGATGTGGGAAACTCTAAACCTATTAAACTCTCCCCCTACAGAGTTAATCCTGAAAAGCAGAGGCTACTTCAGCAGGAAGTAGAATTTCTGTTAGACCATGGATTAGTGGAGGAGGAGTCTAGTCCATGGGCTTCACTGTGCATCCTTGTTAAAAAAGCTGATGGAGGGTTTCGTATGTGTGCAGACTACCGTAAGGTGAATGAGGTCACAATCACAGATGCTTACCCTCTTCCTCGTCTAGATGACGTAATCGACTTTGTGGGTAAGGCTACTTTTGTGTCCAAGTTAGATCTCCTTAAAGGTTACTATCAGGTACCTTTAACGGATAAGGCGAAGGAAATCTCTGCCTTCGTAATTCCAGGAGGTCATTATCAATATACAGTTACCTCCTTCGGAATGAAAAACTCCCCCTCTTCATTTCAGAAACTTATCCATCAGGCTATTAAAGGACTTGAAGGCACGGCAGCATACCTGGATGATATTGTTGTGGTGTTTGATACTTAGGATCAACACCTATTTAGACTTAATGCTCTTTTTGAGACCTTTCAGAGTTCCCATTTAACTGTTAATTTATCTAAGTCTTCCTTTGACCAGGCCACTGTCACTTTTCTAGGCCATGAAGTAGGTAGTGGTAAAGTTGCTCCTAAACTTGCTAAAGTTCTTACCATTAAAGATTACCCAGTTCCACATGATAGGAAATCTCTTCAACGTTTCCTAGGCATGATAGGATTTTACAGAAGATTCTGTAAGAATTTTTCAGACATTGTAGCCCCTCTTACCTCTCTTACCAGTCACAAAGTTCCCTTTAATTGGACCCCAGAATGTCAAAGTGCTTTTGACAAAGCAAAAAGATTATTGTGCACTGCACCCATTCTTTTGTCTCCAGATTTCTCAAAACCTTTCTCATTACAGGTTGATGCTTGTGAGTCTGGGGTTGGGGCAGTACTATTGCAAAATGGGGACCAGGAGTTGCAGCCTGTAGCCTACTTCTCAGCCAAATTCCAGCCGCATCAGAGGGCTTACTCTACCATTGAAAAAGAAGCCCTCGTGCTGGTACTGGCTTTGGAGCATTTCGACATTTATGTGGGCCAGACATCGCACGTGGTCACTGTTTACAGTGATCACAATCCTCTAGTATATCTCCAAGCCATGAAGAACCACAACACAATGCTCATGAGGTGGACGCTCAGACTACAACCCTACTCTCTCAAAATTAAATATATTGCCGGCATAGGCAATATGTTGGCAGACTCTTTATCTAGAGTCTAACAATATTTAATTATATATTAGGTTAGGATATGTTAGGTTACTTGTGGTAACCCCTTCCAAGCTCTTTTTATTCATCCCCTGGTGTCGGTTTTTTTTTTAGTGAGGGGATGCGGGCAACCGTCCGCCTGTGTCTTGGACTTAAGCTAGCTCGACTGTCTGCCGTCTCGCTCTGAGTTTAGGGTTTGGCTTTTTGTCACAAGAAAAGCTGAGCTCTATCTAAGAGTTGGATGGTTGAGAGGAAAGGCGGTCCTATTATTTTGTGCCATGGCAGCACGGTTACCACTGGGAGGTGGCAGCTAACCAGGTTCCAGCCAATAAGATGGTTTTGGCAATCGCAGAGGTTATGTGGGTACCACTCTCCTGTCTGCCCTTGTCATGGTTGAAGCACGGTCTGCTCTCTAGTGGCTTCTATTCTGCCTTGCTTACCATGGAGTGAACTAATACCTATCACTGTACATAGTGTAGTGTACATACTTCTGTTCTAAATTGGTGAAGGATAATATAAGTCAAAACTTTTCTGCTGTGTTTATTTTGCTCCCTTTACACCCAGGATAACAGGCTATTTGGAATCCTGGGCTGTAATAATGGGTCTGTGTTCAGTGTGCACCACATAAAAAAATCCTGCAGCACGCAGTGCATAATGAGAAAAAAAAACTCATTTTTTTGGATTAAAATGCCGACTTTGAGATGTACAGTGGACCCCCGCATAACGATTACCTCCGAATGCGACCAATTATGTAAGTGTATTTATGTAAGTGCGTTTGTACGTGTATGTTTGGGGGTCTGAAATGGACTAATCTACTTCATAATATTTCTTATGGGAACAAATTCGGTCAGTACTGGCACCTGAACATACTTCTGGAGTAAAAAAATATCGTTAACCGGGGGTCCACTGTATTTTCATATAGTATTTATCGTTGTATTCTCATTTTCATGGTCTCAAGTGATAAAATGGAAAACATATTGCAGAAATAGAGATGATTTTGATTAGTTTCACGATGAAAACGGCCTTGAAATTGAGCTCAAAGTAGCAGAAATGTTCAATTTTTACCAATGTTCAAGAGTAAGCAAATCACACCACACGTCCAATACACATCAACTGGGGAGTCTAATATTCTTTCACTAGTGCACTGATATTATTTATACCATTTTTACAATAATGCAGTAGTCTGCATAACAGTAAATTTTGTATTTTTTGTATGAATAAAAAATCAAAATAGAAAGCAATAGTAATATAAGAGGGGCCTAGAGATGTGACTAATGAACAGAGGATATGTTATTTTAGTGCCAAGAATGTCTACATTGTTTATTCTGGACCCTATTTTGAAATTGGCATCTTTTTTAATTTGCATAAAATTGGCCAAATTGCCAATTTCTGACCACCTTATTGGGTAGTTCAAATCGGTAAATGGGCAGTTTCTTGTACTCAATTGATAGAAAAAATGTAGTTCTAAAGAAATAGCTATGAGTTTGGTCAACTGGAACAACAAAATTGGCCAAAAACAGGGCTCAAAGTTGGCGAAATCGCTGATGCGTATATGTCATCGAGACCGCTAACTTCGCGGGAGTGTAATTCCATGAGTTTTCTACCAAATTTCGTACTTTTGGTGTCATTACCATCAGGAAAAGATTCTCTATCATTTCATAAGAAAAATAATTTTTTTTTTCCAAAAATTTTGCAACGTAGAATGACAGTTTCAGAAAGAGGCTTGCGACAGTCAAATGGTTAAATGACCAAACCACCTCAACAGCCCTTCTTCAGCCCTCTTGACTAATACTTTTAGTAACTCCACACCTAATTTCCACACTACAAATTGTCTTCATAATATTTACACCACATACGGCCCTTTGACATGACATCTCTACTGCCTCCAGCCACCTCCTCACTGCAGCATTTACAACCCATGGTTCACACCCATATAAGTGTGTTGGTGCCACTATACTCTCTTACATTCCCTTCTTTTCCTCAATGGGTAATGTTTTTTGTCTCCACTCACCTTTTTTCCTTCATCAATTCTATGGTTTACCTCATCCTCCATAAACCCATATGCTGACAAGGCAACTCCCAAATATTTGAAAACTTTCAATTCTTCCATACTCCCTCCCTCCAATGTAATATCCAATTTTTCTTTATCTAAACCATTTGATACCCTCATCACCTTACTCTTATCTATATTCACTTTCAACTTTCTACCTTTACACATTCTGAACAATCATATAAACATAAGAGTGTTTGGAGATGTTTATGTGAGTACTTATCAAGTGGCAGACAGCTGCAAGCTGTCTGCCACTTGATGAGTTGATACCTCTCATACATTGGTGGGATACGGCTGGTTTGTTCAAAGAAGACCTCTCATACACTGAATCAGATGAAGCAGACAATTCAATATACAATTTTATCTGTAATAGTAACAAGAAGTTTTTTTATCTTACCTTAATTTCTTTGTTATCTTGCATGTGCATGTAGAAGTGTTTGTAGATGGTTATGTAGCTCATTAGCTCAGTACACTGTTGAAGGTGGTTTGTTTTGTTAGCTGACAGGCCTGGTGGCTAAAGCTCTTGCTTCACACACGGAGGGCCCAGGTTCGATTCCCGGCTGGTAGAAACATTTCGACAAGTTTCCTTACACCTGTTGTTCTGTTCACCTAGCAGCAAATAGGTACCTGGGTGTTAGTCAACTGGTGTGGGTCACATCCTATGGGAGAAGATTGAGGACCCCAATGGAAATAAGTTAGACAGTCCTCAATGATGCACCACCTCTCTTGGGTTATCCTGGGTGGCTAACCCTTCGGGGTTAAAAATCCGAAGAAATCTTATCTTATAAAATGAGGCCTGGTCACAGACCGGGCTGCAGGGGCGTTGACCCCCAGAACTGTCTCCAGGTAAACAGGTAAACTTCATCACATGACACCATCACATTTCTCTACACAATTCTAATATTTACAATAGAAACGATACAGAATTTTTATCCTACCTCAAAGTCTTCATTCTCTTGCTTGTTAGTAAAGAAGTGTTTGGAATTGTTTATGTAACTAGTGAGCAGTAGATGGCTGTAAGCCATCTTCTCTTCTTTCAACAAACTGGCCGTATCCCATTGAGGCAGGGTGACCCAAAAAGAAAAACAAAAGCTTCTCTTTTTAACTTTAGTATTGTATACAGGAGAAGGGGTTACTAGCCCCTTGCTCCCGGCATTTTAGTCGCCTCTTACGACATGCACAGCTTATGGAGGAAGAATTCTGTTCCACTTCCTCATGGAGATAAGAGTAAACAAACAAGAACAAGAACTAGTAAAAAATAGAAGAAAACCCAGAGGGGTGTGTATATATATGCTTGAAGATTGAGACACTTATGCAGCATATGGGAATCTTTATTCAGGAAACGTTTCGCCACACAGTGGCTTCATCAGTCCAATTGGACTGATGAAGCCACTGTGTGGCGAAACGTTTCCTGAATAAAGATTCCCATATGCTGCATAAGTGTCTCAATCTTCAACTTGTCGGTTTTTCAAACCATTCATCACATATATATGCTTGTACATGCATGTGTAGTGTGACCTAAGTGTAAGTAGAAGTAGCAAGATGTACCTGAAATCTTGCATGTTTATGAGACAGAAAAAAAGACACCAGCAATCCTACCACCATGTAAAGCAATTACAGGATTTCATTTTACACTCGCTGGCAGGACGGTAGTACCTCCCAGGGTGGTTGCTGTCTACCAACCTACTACCTAGGCTTTAAGTCATCTGTTTGTGTTTAATAAGTTGACAGCTGTGAGTCAGTCATCTGTTAAGGTTAAGAGGGCTACCACAGCACACTTTTGGCCAGAGTCGGCAATCAGCTCTTCCCAGGGCATATGAAGCTCTGAACAGGAAAGTTTCCATGCCTGAACAACTTATTTAAAACTTTTATGATTGGTAAATCCAGACAAAACTGTGTTTTAATCATTTTTTCAATATAAATGCAAATAGTATTCTATCATAAAATGCACTATGTAAGCATGTGCTATGAGCAGTCACTCTCTCTCTCTCTCTGTGCATGAAACAGTAAGGATTTTTGGCAAAAATAAAGTCAGGGATTAACACAGATACAGTCAAAATATACTTGAGTAAATACTATACCTCTGGCACATGAAGATGAATATTGGACTTATCTAGCATGTTATTGTCAGGGAACATCTTTGCTAGGAAGTGCTTAGCGTAAGTGTAAGCGATTCTGGTTGATTCCTTCATTACATCGCCAAGGTGACCAGTTGTTTCTAATCGTCCATCTTTACCTTCCTCAGCAGAACGTGCCATTGTCTCGATATATAAAGTTGATCCACCTGTAAACCCAAAGACGTGAATTAATACCAATGCTATTCACAGTGTACAGTATTTATCAATGTCAACCCAAGCATTTAGTTAAAAACTCAAAAGTATAAACTCTCTAAGAGAACGAAGTCAGGTGCTACAAGGCAGCTTCCTTTTTTTGTAAGAAAACAAGGTATGCTCAGTAAGCATCAAACATTTTCTTTCATGAACTGTCACAAAACTGAGATGCAATGATGTACTTCTTTAGAGTCTGAGGGTTTAGAAAACATGTATACACAACAAAAACATACACAGGTCCAAATGCTTCACATTACTACTGTTCACACACACACATATACACACATAATGCCTAAGAGGCTCTCTTTTCATTGCAACCCATTATTGTAAATACAAAATTTCAATGTACTATTTGCAAAGACATAAATAAATAAATAAATAAATTAAATAAATTTACAGGCACTGTTGCATTCTGGAAGTCCTTGAAATTACCATCAAGATATTTTACACTCTAAACATGAAGGTAGGTAAAATGAAAGGGGGTAAGGCAGCCGGGATTGATGGGATAAAGATAGAAATGTTAAAAGCAGGTGGGGATATAGTTTTGGAGTGGTTGGTGCAATTATTTAATAAATGTATGGAAGAGGGTAAGGTACCTAGGGATTGGCAGAGAGCATGCATAGTTCCTTTGTATAACGGCAAAGGGGATAAAAGAGAGTGCAAAAATTATAGGGGGATAAGTCTGTTGAGTGTACCTGGTAAAGTGTATGGTAGAGTTATAATTGAAAGAATTAAGAGTAAGACGGAGAATAGGATAGCAGATGAACAAGGAGGCTTTAGGAAAGGTAGGGGGTGTGTGGACCAGGTGTTTACAGTGAAACATATAAGTGAACAGTATTTAGATAAGGCTAAAGAGGTCTTTGTGGCATTTATGGATTTGGAAAAGGCATATGACAGGGTGGATAGGGGGGCAATGTGGCAGATGTTGCAAGTGTATGGTGTAGGAGGTAGGTTACTGAAAGCAGTGAAGAGTTTTTACGAGGATAGTGAGGCTCAAGTTAGAGTATGTAGGAAAGAGGGAAATTTTTTCCCAGTAAAAGTAGGCCTTAGACAAGGATGTGTGATGTCACCGTGGTTGTTTAATATATTTATAGATGGGGTTGTAAGAGAAGTAAATGCGAGGGTCTTGGCAAGAGGCGTGGAGTTAAAAGATAAAGAATCACACACAAAGTGGGAGTTGTCACAGCTGCTCTTTGCTGATGACACTGTGCTCTTGGGAGATTCTGAAGAGAAGCTGCAGAGATTGGTGGATGAATTTGGTAGGGTGTGCAAAAGAAGAAAATTAAAGGTGAATACAGGAAAGAGTAAGGTTATGAGGATAACAAAAAGATTAGGTGATGAAAGATTGAATATCAGATTGGAGGGAGAGAGTATGGAGGAGGTGAACGTATTCAGATATTTGGGAGTGGACGTGTCAGCGGATGGATCTATGAAAGATGAGGTGAATCATAGAATTGATGAGGGAAAAAGAGTGAGTGGTGCACTTAGGAGTCTATGGAGACAAAGAACTTTGTCCTTGGAGGCAAAGAGGGGAATGTATGAGAGTATAGTTTTACCAACGCTCTTATATGGGTGTGAAGCATGGGTGATGAATGTTGCAGCGAGGAGAAGGCTGGAGGCAGTGGAGATGTCATGTCTGAGGGCAATGTGTGGTGTGAATATAATGCAGAGAATTCGTAGTTTGGAAGTTAGGAGGAGGTGCGGGATTACCAAAACTGTTGTCCAGAGGGCTGAGGAAGGGTTGTTGAGGTGGTTCGGACATGTAGAGAGAATGGAGCGAAACAGAATGACTTCAAGAGTGTATCAGTCTGTAGTGGAAGGAAGGCGGGGTAGGGGTCGGCCTAGGAAGGGTTGGAGGGAGGGGGTAAAGGAGGTTTTGTGTGCGAGGGGCTTGGACTTCCAGCAGGCATGCGTGAGCGTGTTTGATAGGAGTGAATGGAGACAAATGGTTTTTAATACTTGACGTGCTGTTGGAGTGTGAGCAAAGTAACATTTATGAAGGGATTCAGGGAAACCGGCAGGCCGGACTTGAGTCCTGGAGATGGGAAGTACAGTGCCTGCACTCTGAAGGAGGGGTGTTAATGTTGCAGTTTAAAAACTGTAGTGTAAAGCACCCTTCTGGCAAGACAGTGATGGAGCGAATGATGGTGGAAGTTTTTCTTTTTCGGGCCACCCTGCCTTGGTGGGAATCGGCCAGTGTGATAATAAAAAAAAAAAATAAACATGAAGGGTGTGTCCCTGTTCTTTGCTGGGTGCCTTGTGTGTGTGTGTGTACATGTAAGTGTGTGCACACATAACATCTCTTCTGAGAGCATTTCTTGTCTGTAGCAGGAAGTGATCACCAAACTTGAAACAAGAGGGTGATGTGGTGATGAGTATGGCAGTACAGGTGTACTGCAGTACTGCAGGTGCTATGACCTGATATTTGTGTATTATTTGTCTAATGACAGACAAACAAAAGTGGCTTCATGGCAGCCTGTTGCCAGTCCTGACCTAGTACATATCGTATGCATTGAGCAGTGCAATGTCTACAATATGGAAAAAACAATTCATATATGTACAGTGGACCCTCGGTTATCGGCCGTTCCGGATATCGGCCATTCCAGATATCAGCCAATTCGGATTTCGGCCGCTTTCTTGGCCGAAATTCTATCCTGGTTTTCAGCCGTCATTTCTGAGATTGGCTGCATTGGACGCATAATAATAATCACTCTTGGACACATTAAATGTCTTATTTAAGGTTAATATAGATATTTTTCATTAATCCATCTGTGAAATTTTCCTCAAAATTATATAAGAAACACGTTACATAGCACAGTGGATCCTCAGTTAACCCTTTCAGGGTTTCAGACGTACTAGTACGGCTTACGCACCAGTGTCCATGATGTACTAGTACGCATAAATTCTAGCGCCTTTAAATCTAGTGAGAGAAAGCTGGTAGGCCTACATATGAAAGAGTGGGTCTATGTGGTCAGTGTGCGCAGTATAAAAAAAATCCTGCAGTACACAGTGCGTAATGAGAAAAAAAAAACTTTGACCATGTTTTTGGATTAAAACAGAGACCTTGCACTATATTTTTGTATGGTATTTATTGTTGTATTCTAGTTTTCCTGATCTCATTGTATAGAATGGAAGACATACTACAGAAATTGAGATGATTTTGACTGGTTTTACAATGAAAAGTACCTTGAAATTGAGCTCAAAGTAGCAGAAATGTTCAATTTTTACCAAAGTTCAAAAGTAAACAAATCATGCTAAGCGTTCAATACACGTCAACTGGTGAGTCTAATATTCTTTCACAAGTGCGCCGATATTATTTATACCATTTCTACACTAATGCAGTAGTCTGCATAACAGTAAATCTTATTTTTTTGTGAGAATAAAAATTCAAAGTGGAAAGCAAAAAAATGTAAGAGGGGCCTGGGGACGTGACTAATGAACAGAGGAAATGTTATTTTAGTGCCAGGAATGTCTTTCTTGTTTATTCTGGACCCTCTTTGGAAATTGGCATCTTTTGAAATTTATGTGAAATTGGCCAAATTGCTAAATTTCTAACCACTTTATTGGATAGTTGAAATCGGTAAATTGGTGGTTTCTTATACTCATTCGATAGAAAGAATGGAGTTCTAGCGAAATAGTTATGATTTTTGTTGACTAGTACATGTACATTGAAATTGGCCGAAAAATAGGGCTCAAAGTCGGGAAAATTGCCAATGCGTAAACATCGTCGAGACCGGTAACTTCGCGAGAGCATAATTCCGTAAGTTTTCCATCAAATTTCCTACTTTTGGTGTCATTATGATTGGAAAAAGATTCTCTATCTTTCCATAAGAAAAAAAAATTTTTTTTTTTTTTGAAATTTGGGGACCCTGAGAACAAGTCTCTGAGAGGGCCTGTGGACCCTGAAAGGGGTTAACAATGCCATCGGATAGTGATAAAATCGGATACTGTTACACTTTTGTGTCAAAATACTGGCTCGGCTAACGATAAAAAACTCAGTTAAGGACATTCGTCCAGAAAGAGTCCGCGCAGCCTGAGCCACCTGGCCACTCCAGTGTGACTAGTGTGTCACTGTTTACAAGCCACTGCGGACGATTCTACGCATACATACGATACATTTTGTGTTATTCCATTGTTTTTAGTGCTTGTAACTGCTAAATAAGCCACCACAGGCCCAAAGAAAGCTTCTAGTGCCAACCAGCCCTTTGGTAAAGGGCTGAGAGAGAGGGGAGAATGTGCCTTTTTCAGTGATTCTGCAATATGCATGATACTAAAGCAGCAGGAGTCTATAAAGGCTATAGAGGCAGCCAGTGTAGTATTAACTGCAGCAAGCAAGTTAAGCGATTAATCGAAAGAAAAACGACAGCACGAACCTAACTTCTCCAATGCTGTTGGAGTTATGTAGGGCGACTGGCAACACCGCAGTCTCTACCACCTCTGCTGCCGCCTCCACCACCACTATGTATGGCTTATGCTCTCAGTGGCCCTTATACACCCAACAACAACAGCACAGCAGCACTCATGGCATGCTGAATAACGTATTTTATTCATTCTAGAGTATCTGTCATGTTTCTATGTTATTAATATTGTTTACTATGTCATATTAGATGAATTGTGCTAGATAAATAAGCCATAAAGCTGATATTAGTGTCATATTGAAGGACTATCTTGTGTCTCCCAACACAATTCCTAACATACGCCAGAAACAGACCTCTCTGGAAAACTTTTTTGAGCGACAGCGGTCCAGTGGCTCTCAAGCTGGTCCTAGTGGCATTTAAAAACAAAGGAGGGAAGTAACCCAGGATAAGAACTTGGTACCTGAAGTCTTTATGGAGTGGGATTTCCCTTCCAAACAATTGTAAACTCCTCTATCCTCTCCTCTCCTCCCGTCTTCCATACATCACCATGTCTTCAATAAAGGTAAGTGTGATGTTATTGTTTTATTCCTCATGTATCATTGTTTTCTGTGTAGGGAAATGTATATTTCATGTAAAAAAATTATTTTGTTTAATACTTTTGGATGTCTGAAATGGATTAATTGGATTTCCATTATTTCTTATGGGGAAAATTAATTTGAATAACGATAAAAATCGGTTAAGGACGAGCTCTCTGGAACAGATTAATATCGCTAACTGAAGGTCCACTGTATATATAAAAACATGCAATGTTTATATGTGATGTATGTTTAATAATAATCACTCTTGGGCACATTAAATGTCTTATTTTAGGTTAATATAGACATTTTCATTAACCCTTTCAGGGTTTTTAATGTACTAGTACGTCTTACACACCAGTGTTGGTGACGTACAAGTACGCATAAATTCTAAAGCCCTCAAATCAAGTGGGAAAAGGCTGGTAGGCCTAGATCTGAAAGAATGGGTCTGTGTGGTCAGTGTGCGCAGTATAAAAAAAATCCTGCAGCACACAGTACATAATGAGGAAAAAAAACTCTGACCGTGTTTTTGGTTTAAAACAGTGACTTTGTAGTCTATTTTCATATGGTATTTATGTTGTATTCTCATTTTTGTGGTCTCATTTGATATAATGGAAGATATATTACAGAAATACAGGTAATTTTGATTGGTTTCACGATGACAAGTACATGTACCTTGAAAATGAGCACAAAGTAGCGTAAATGTTCGACTTTTGCCAATGTTCAAGAGTAAACAAATCACGCCACGTGTCCAATATACATCAACTGGTGAGTAATATTCTTGCACAAGTGCACTGATATTATTTATACCGTTTTTACAATGATGCAGTAGTATACATAACAGTAAATCTTCTATTTTTTGTGAGAATAAAAATTCAAAATGGAAAGCAAAAGTAATGTAAGAGGGGCCTGGAGACGTGACTAATGAACAGAGAAAAATGTTATTTTAGTGCCAGGAATGTCTGTCTTGTTTATTCTGGACCCTATTTTGAAATTGGCAGCTTTTGAAATTTGTGTGAAATTGGCCAAATTGCCAATTTCTAACCACTTTATTGGGTAGTTGAAATCAGTAAATGGGGAGCTTCTTGTACTCAATTGATAGAACAAACAGAATTCTAGCAAAATAGCTATGATTTTAGTAGACTGAAACATTGGAATTAGCCAAAAATTGGGCAAAATTGCCGATGCATAAATATCGTCGAGACCACTAACTTTGCAAGAGCAAAGTTAGCGGTAAATTTTCCATCAACTTTCATACCTTTCGTGTCATTATGATCGGAAAAAGATTCTCTATCTTTTTTTTATTATTATTCAACCCAGAGAGGGAGTTAAGGATCGGGGGTCTCGATATTTTCTTCAAAATTATATAAGAAACACGTTACATAGCATATAGCACATAAACATGCTATCAAGTGGTGAGTACCGGCAAATCGAGGATGGAGGGTAAACATTACGTGTTCTCTTATTCAGCGTTAGAGAAAACTGTGAATCTGGCATCTGGTCCAGTCACCGCCCTTCATGAGCATTTGTTTACAATTCTCGGCAAGAATTATTCATTACTTCTCCCTTTGTTTATGATGGCATCTAAAGGTAGTTGTTAGAAAAGATTGAACTCAGTGAATATGGTATGTCGCTGTAATAATATGGCTGTGTAGTGTAGCCCAGAGGGAGCTACAGATGTGCATCTACATCTACTGGCTACCTACACTGAATTCCTACAAAGAAATACTACTCACCTCTTGCCCTACATTAAGACCATAAATATTTTAAGATAAGTAATGAATGTACTGTGGCAGTAAAAGACGAAGAAGGGACATAACCTTAGATAGGGCTTTGATACCTGAAGTCCTCATGGAGAGGGAGTCCCAACTCCCTCTCCCCCTCCTCTTAGCCTGGGCTGGCACTGGTGCCACACATATCTTTGTCACACCACCTGTTGTTGCACATGGCACCAGCAATGCCTGCAACCTACTACAAATGCCAATCAATGCAACAACATCTTTACTATCACTATCTGTTGCCTGTGTTGGGTCCTGAGATGTACTATGTTTCTTAGGAATAGCAATGGACTCTCCACAAGACCACATGCAGTGCCGTACATATTAATACTACACAGGAGAATAAGCTTCATCACAATCACTTCTGGACTGGTCATCGACTGCTAGGAAATCAATCCACATCAATCACCATTATCACCATTACTCACATCTGAGGCCAAGCCATGGGTGAATACGAGTTTTTGCTTACAGTGTGGTAGGCACATTCTGGACAAACCAACCATAAACATTAATGGTTGTGGGTCATCGGGTTTTTTTAACAATATTTCCGGCATCCCAAGCGTCACTTTCAGTCACTAAACATTATAAACCAAAGAACTCATCTTTGGGTCCATAATCCTCATTGTTAGAGCTGTCACTGGGGAATAAAACCCATTGAATTTCCCTGGGAATCAGATCTTTGCATTCGGAGAGTGAAGCAACACGAACTGCACTATTACAGTAAGGTGGCCCAGTGCTGGGGAATATTTGGACATACTGCTGATATGCAGACATGCATTCTCACAAAAAAAGCTTTCAATATCTAATATAGAAAAAATATTAACATTATATTGGTAAACTTACCCATAGCAGTCCATGCAAGGCCCATGACCACACCAGGAGGTGTTTCTTGATACATGCGGTCATGGCTGAATTTTGGTTTGCCCACAAAACTCTCTAGATTTTCATCTGTCACATTAACTTTTTCATTTTCACCACTGGCAACATTAAATGCTGCTCTTCGCATGATTCTCTCAATATGCTTCTGGAGGTTCCGGACACCAGATTCTCGGCAGTAGTGACGGATTAACTGGTCTATGGCACTATCTTGTAAAAATAACTGTAAAAATTAAGCTGTTTACTATTAACTGTGGCATAAAAACTGTCAAAAAAAATGGAAAACATGATAATGAAAGAAGAATTACCCACAAGCATTAACCCTTTCACTGTTGGTGCCATATAGATACATCTTACGAGCCAGTGTTGGTGACATATTAATACACCAAATTTCTAGCAGCTTCAAATCTAGCGAGAGAAAGCTGGTAGGCCTACAAGTGAGAGAAAGGGTCCGCATGGTCAGTGTGCCCAGTATAAAAAAAATCGGGGAGTCAGTGATGCATTGTGGGAACACCATTTCAGTATGTGTAATAAAGTTGGTAGAATTACCGACAATATGTAAAGTAAAAGGACACAAGTGCAACTAATGTGACATTTATTGTGGCAACGTTTCGCTCTCCAGGAGCTTTATCAAGCCATTACAAACGATACATGGACACAGAGGGTATATAAAGGCTCAGAGTGAGGTGAATACTAGTGAGGTACCATTTCGATGTTCACTAGTGGTAGTAGTAGTAGTGGTAGTGACAAAAGTAATACAATATGGTGGAGCAATTAATTCGTACATGAGTAAAAGGATATAAAAGCTATTACTTGGGTAACATAAAAATAGGTTGGACAAATATAAACTGGAATGAGGCAGCTTGTTTCAGTGTTCACTCTCTGTGCTTTGTGTAGTATAACAGGAGAGACTATGTGATGGCAGGGTTTACTGTTTTCAGGAGGATTCTTGCTAAGACTTCGGAGATGGTGAAGCTGCCGTTGTTTTGTTTAATTGTATTCGAAACAGCGATCAGTGCTGATTCGAGGCACTTGCGTCTGCGGAAATTAGTTTCTTTGATCACTAATTGGGCGTCTCTGAATTTCATGAGATGATTGGTGGAATTTCGGTGTTGTACACAGGCGTTGTTCAGGTTATCGTTCCTACATGCGTAAATGTGTTCATTGAGGCGGGTGTCGAGGTTTCTGGCTGTTTCACCTACGTAAATCTTGTCACAGCCTCCACAGGGTATAGTGTAAACTCCTGCATTGACTGGTTCGTGGTGCTTGGATTTTGTCCTGGTTATAACCTTTATTGAAGTGCTAGAAGCGATGGCGACTCTGGTGTTAGCTTGTGAAAGTGCTTTTGAGACGTTCAGTAATAGCTTTTATATCCTTTTACTCATGTACGAATTAATTGCTCTACCATATTGTATTACTTTTGTCACTACCACTACTACTACTACTATCACTAGTGAACATCGAAATGGTACCTCACTAGTATTCACCTCACTCTGAGCCTTTATATACCCTCTGTGTCCATGTATCGTTTGTAATGGCTTGATAAAGCTCCTGGAGAGCGAAACGTTGCCACAATAAATGTCACACTAGTTGCACTTGTGTCCTTTTACTTTACACCATTTCAGTAGTCCTTGTTCAGCATGCCTAATAAGAAATATCTGACTCCCTGGCAAATCCGGGACTCTTCTCTTCCCAAGTGATAGTTCTAACACAGAAGGAAGTGTCAGTGAAGATAAATTTCATGGTTTTGAGGAGTTTGTGACCAAAAGCAATGTCCAGGATACCAGATACAGATAGTGAAAAGGGATATCAGCTTGGGCAGTGGGGAAAGCAGCTTGGGTGTTGGGGAAAGTGGCTTGGATGGTGGGGAAGACAGCGTGGATGGTAGGGAAGATAGTGTGGGTGGCTGGGAAGACAGTGTGTAAGTTTTTTCAGGTATACATGAATACAGTTACAAAGATTATTATACATAAGAACATAAAAAGAACATAAGAAAGAAGGAACACTGCAATAGGCCTACTGGCCTATGCGAGGCAGGTCCAATTCTCCCACCCACTTAAGCCAATGCCTTGATCTAGTGAGGTCAGACACGTTGCTTAAGGGAGGAGCACTGCATCTGACCTAGTAGCACAAGCTAGTCAGATCCAACTCACACCCACCCACACCCACTCATGCATTTATCCAACCTATTTTTAAAACTACACAACCTCTTAGCATCTATGACAGTACTAGGGAGTTTGTTCCACTCATCCACAACTCTATTACCAAACCAGTGCTTTCCTATATCCTTCCTGAATCTGATTTTTTTCCAATTTCAGGAAGGGGTGAGTGAAATCAACAATTTTTTTTTTTGGTCCAATTTCAATGAGATTTTGACAGTGGATTAAGCAGCATAAAAAACATATAAGCTGTGTTTGTTTTGACTGTTAGCCTTCAGGTTAGGTAGAAAAAAATAAATTATGCACAATTTCATGGGTCCTATAACTTTCCTTGTTCTACTAAATTCTGAAGATGTACAATGTTCTAGTTAACCACAGATGAAAGATAAAGGCTAGATTATTAACGGCCCAGGACAGTTTAGCGATAATATCAGTTGTTTCCATAAAGAAAAATGTTGTAGTTTTTTTTTTTTTTTTTTGAGGAGGAAAAAATCATTAACAAAAAGCTGTTCACAATATCGCAAATCCTCCCTGGGTGTTTGTAGAACCATCATTCCTCAATAACATCTGCAAAAATCATGACAATCCAATGAATACTTATCGCAGGCGAGGAATTACAATATCAATAACTTATTACTGAGGTTTTTGTTTTTTTTAATTTTTTATTTTTGGTGTGAAACTCTAGGGAAGTGGCATGCCAACTCTCAGTGTGCTACACCCCCACCTTCCTTCTTTACAGCCTGCCGGCTACTGAGGGACTCACTGCTCTCCACATTCTAGCCAGCACAGAAGTTGCCATGTAGAGTATTTACAATGAAAAAATCTGCAGGAAAAAAAAACTGCTAATTGCCAACATGTATTTTTGCTGATAGCAAGAACAAAAAAAATACATTTAATGAAAAACATACTTAGAAATATGATAGAAATAAGCTGATTAAATCAAAATGTTGCCAGAATTTTGCACTATTTTTCAGTAAGAAAACATTTTTTCCATAATTTTTCAATTTTAATGTCCTGATCACTGAAAAAAGGCTCGCCCCTCCCTTAAAGCCATTGCTGCGAGTCCTGTCTATACTAGATATTTTTAGCACACTATTTACATCCCCTTTATTAATTCATGTTTTCCATTTATACACCTCAATCATATCCCCCCTAATTCTACGCCTTTCTAAAGAGTGCAGATTCAGGGCCCCTCAGTCTATCCTCATAGGGAAGATTTGTGATACATGGGATCAACTTTGTCATCCTCCTTTGTACGTTTTCCAGTGCACTCATATCCATTCTGTAATACGGTGACCAAAACTAATCTAAATGAGGCCTAACCAAGGATATATAGAGTTGAAGAACAACCTGAGGACTTCTATTATTTATACTTCTTGCTATGAAGCCAAGGATTCTGTTAGCTTTATTGCAAACACTAATGCACTGTTGTCTTGGTTTTAGATTACTGCTAACCAGAACTCCTAAATCCTTTTTGCAATCCGTAATATTAAGATCTACATTATTTAGTTTACATGTGGCATGGTTATTTTCCTGTCCAACATTTAGAACTTTGCATTTGTCTATATTAACCCTATGACTATTTTGGTCGTATATATACGTCTTATGAGGTACCGTGTTTGACGTATATATACTCATAAATTCTAGCGGCTTCAAATCAAGCAGGAGAAAGCTGGTAGGCCCACATGTGAGAGAATAGGTCTGTGTGGTCAGTGTGCACCATATAAAAAAAATCCTGGAGCATGCAGTGCATAATGAAAAAAAAAACTGACCGTTATTTTTTTAATTAAAATGCCGACTTTGTGGTCTATTTTTGTACAGTATTTATGGTTCTATTCTCATTTTCTTGGTCTCATTTGATAGAATGGAAAACATATTATAGAAATAGAGGTGATTTTGATTGGTTTTACTATAAAAAACCTGGAAATGGAGCTCAAAGTAGGGAAAATGTTTGATTTTTGCCAATGTTCAAAAGTAAACAAATGATGTCATTGTCCAATAAATGTCCAACTAGCCATTCTAATATGTAGTCATGAGTGGGTTGACATTATTTATACAATTATTACAATATTGCAGTAGTCTGCATAATAGTAAATCTTCTATTTTTTGTTTGAATAAAAATTCAAAGTAGAATGCAAGAGTAATATCAGAGGGGCCTGGAGACGTGACTGATGAACAAAGAAAATGTTATTTTTGAGCCAGGAATGTCTGCATTGTTCATTCTGGACCTTATTTTGAAATTGTCATATTTTTTAATTTTCATGAAATTGGCCAAATTGCAAATTTCTGACCACATTATTGGGTAGTTGAAATCGGTAAATGGGCAGTTTCTTGTACTCAATCGATAGAACAAATGGAGTTCTAAAGAAATAGCTACGAGTTTGGTCAACTGGAACAATGGAATTAGCCGAAAATAGGGCTCAAAGTGGGCGAAATCGCCGATTTGTAAATATCGCCGAGGCCGCTAACTTTGTGAGAGCGTAATTCCGTCAGTTTTCCATCAAATCTCGATTTTTTGGTGTCATTACAATCGGGAAAATATTCTCTATCATTTCATTAGAATTTTTTTTTTTTTTTAATTTTGCGACACCAGTAGACACCTCAGGATTGGGGGTTGCGACAGTCAAGGGGTTAGACTGCAACTGCCACTTCTCCGACCACTGCATCAGTCTACTCAAATCATCCTGGAGTGCTCTAATGTCCTCATTAGAATGAAATGGACGGCCTATTTTGGTGCCATCAGCAAATTTGCTTATGTTGCTATTTATTCCCTCATCTGTCATTTATGTAAACTGTAAACAACAAGGGGCCCAACGCTGACCCCTGTGGAACACCGCTCGTGATGTGCCCCCATTCTGATTTCTCCCCATTTATGCAAACTCTTTGCTGCTTATTCCTCAACCCAGGAAAAAATTTCTCCTCCTATCCTGTGTACCTTAAGTTTCCTCAATAGCCTCTGATGTGGAACTCTATCAAAAGCCTTATTGAAGTCCATATACACAATATCATATTCAGTACCATGATCTACCTCCTCAAATACCTTAGTGAAGAAAGTTAGTAAATTCGTAAGACAGGAACGCCCCCTTGTAAAACCGTGTTGAGATTCATTAACTCTTTCAGGGTCGAGATGCCCTTTCCTAAACTTGTTCTCAGGGTCGAAAATTTTTCGGAAAAAAAAAAAAAATTATTTTTTCTTATGAAAAGACAGAGAATCTTTTCCCGATCATAATAACACAAAAAGTTTGAAATTTGATGGAAAACTTACGGAATTATGCTCTCGCGAGGTTAGTGGTCTCGACAATGTTTTGCATCAGCGATTTTGCCCACTTTGAGCCATATTTTCGGCCAATTCCAGTGTACTAGTTGACAAAAATCATAACTATTTCACTATAACTCCATTTTTTCTATCGAATAAGTACAAGAAACCACCCATTTACCAACTTCAACTATCCAATAAAGTGGTCAGAAATTAGCAATTTTGCCAATTTCACACAAATTTCAAAAGATGCCAATTTCCAAATAGGGTCCAGAATAAACAAGACAGACATTCCTGGCACTAAAATAACATTTCCTATGTTCATTAGTCACGTCCCCAGGCCCCTCTTACATTTCTTTTGCTTTCTACCTTGAATTTTTATTCTCACAAAATATACAAGATTTACTGTTATGCAGACTACTGCATTAGTGTAGAAATGGTATAAATAATATCAGTGCACTTGTGAAAGAATATCAGACTCACCAGTTGACGTGTATTAAACGCATGGCATGATTTATTTACTTTTGAACTTTGGCAAAAATCGAACATTTCTGCTACTATGAGCTCAATTTCAAAGTAGTTTTCATTGTGAAACCAATCAAAATCATCTCAATTTCTGTAATATGTCTTCCATTCTATAAAATGAGACAAGGAAAACTAGAATGCGACCATAAATACCATACGAAAACAGTGTAAAGTCGCTGTTTTAACCCTTTCAAGGTCCAGAGGCCAAATTTCAAAGTGCGCACCAGTGTCCAAGAAATTTCAAAAAATAATTTTGTTATTTTTTCTTATGAAATGGTAGAGAATCTTTTTCCGAAGGTAATAAAACAGAAAGTATGAAATTTGATGGAAAATTCACAAAATTATGCTCTCATGAATTTTGATGTGTCAGCAACATTCACGCATCGGCGATTTTGCCGACTTTGACTCCCATTTTAGGCCAATTACATTATTCCAGTCGACCAAATTCTTAGCTATTTCACTAGTATTACTTCTGTTCTATCGATTGAGCACAAGAAATCACCAAGTCAACTGTTTCAACTACAAAATAAAGTGATTGAAAATTGGTAATTTAGCCAATTTAATGAAAGTTTAAAATATTCCAATTTCAAAATAGGATCTAGAATAAACAATGTAGGCATTCTTGGCACTAAACTAACACTTCCTCTGTTTATTAGTTACATTTTCAGACTTTACAAATGAAATCCATTTTAATTTTTTATTCACATAATGAACTTTTATTCAAACCAAAAAAAAATAGAAAATTTACTGTTATGCAATATTTTAATACAGTGGACCCCCGCTTAACGATCACCTCCCAATGCGACCAATTATGTAAGTGTATTTATGTAAGTGTGTTTGTACGTGTATGTTTGGGGGTCTGAAATGGACTAATCTACTTCACTATATTCCTTATGGGAACAAATTCAGTCAGTACTGGCACCTGAACATACTTCTGGAATGAAAAAATATCGTTAACCGGGGGTCCACTGTAATAGTATAAATATCACCACATTTGTGAATGTATATTAGACCCACCAGCTGGCGTGTATTAGACGTGTGAGGTCATTTGTTTACTCTTGAACATCGGCAAAAATTTAATATTTCTGCTACTTTGAGCTCAGTTTCAAGCCATTTCCAGTACTAAAACCAATCAAAATCATCTCCATTTCTGCAATATATCTCCCATTCTATCAAATGAGATCAAGAAATCACAAGTACAGCTACAAAAACATTCGAAAAAACACTGCCAATTTGCTGTTTTAATCGAAAATTACGGTCTCAGTTTTTTCTCTCATTATGCACTGTGTGCTGCAGGATTTGTTTTATGTGGTGCAAACATACCACAAAGATGTATTCTCTCATATCTAGGCCCAAATTTACCGCTCACAGTTTATCAGAGTGAGCTAAGCTCATGGCGTAGATCTACGGTTTGGACCCTCAACGTAAAGCCATGGATCTATGGCACGGACCCTGAAAGGGTTAAGAGATTAAGCGACAGAAAAAGGACAAAATGAAATGAACTCCTGACAGCACATGCTGCTGTGCCCAGCATCTCTTCACCTCATCAACCTTCACCAGCATCTCTTCTCCAAGGTAAACCATACCACGGGCGGGATTTGAACCCGCCCATTCGCTAGAGTTCGTCATGGCCATGCTAGCTGGAGATTCGTCTGTAAAAACTTGCATTTGTGGTCACAGTGGTGCCTATGCTAACCTTTCTATGGTGTAGAAATATACCTAGTTGGACGAATCTTATTGTGGCTAGCTGGTCCAGTGGCTAACACGACGGTCTGGAGTTTTCAGACTCTGACCGCGGGTTCAAATCCCGCCCGTGGTATGGCTTGTTTGCAATCGTGTCATTATGATTTCATGAGTCATGTTCTCCAAGGTAAATGGTGTATTATTATTATTTATTACATATTATTATTATTATTATTATGATCGTTGTTGTTGTTTTTCTTATGAAACTATGTAGTGATCTAATAGAGTCTGCCTTACAAACACTCCATTTTCTGTTATAATAAAAGCATGGGAAGGTGTGTAGTCAGGAGCAGGAACAATAGCCACTGTGCTGCCACCTCCACTACCGCTACTCAAATATGTAATGACATATTTCATTCATTCTAGTGTATATATTATGTTTCTATGTTATTAATATTGTTTATTATGTCATATTAGATGAATTGTGATAGATAAATAAGCCGTAGAGTTGACATAAGGAAAATATTCAAGTATTTTGTAGTGCCTGGAATTCCACTGGGACGGATTAATTCAATTTCAATTAATTTAAATGAGGAAAATTATCTCAACAAATGAGCAAATCCAGATGCGAGCCAGGTCATGGAACGGATTAAACACGTAAGTAGAGGTTCCACTGTATACCTATACCTGGAGTATACCTGGAGAGGGCTTCGGGGGTTAATGCCCCCACAGCCCAGTCTGAGACAAGGCTTCGTGGCGGATCAGGGTCTGATCAACCAGGCTGTTACTGCTGGCAGCACACACACTGATGTACAAACCACAGCCCGGCTGGTTATGTACTGACTTTGGATGCCTGTCCAGCACCTTCTTGAAAACAGCCAGGAGTCTACTGGTAATCTTCCTTATGTATGCTGGGAGGCAGATGAAAAGTCTTTGGGCCCTGACACTTATTGTGTTGTCTCTCAATGTGCTCATGGCACCCCCTGCTTTTCATTGAGGGAATGTTGTATCTCCTGCTAAGTCTTTTGCTTTCATGGGGAGTGATTTTCATGTGCAAGTTTGGTATCATTCCCTCTAGGATTTTCCAAGTGTATATTATCATGTATCTTTCTCGCCTGCATTCCAGGGAATATAAACCAAGGGACTTCAACTGTTCCCAGTAATTTAGGTGCTTTATTATACTTATGTGTGCCATGAAAGTTCTTTGCCTGCCTTGAAGGGGGCAGTTAGTGTACAGCAGTATTCTAGCCATATCTGAGCAGTTGAAATTTTTCTTCATTGAACTTCATATTTTGAGTGGCCCCATTTGAAGATTTGGTTGATGTCCTCTTGGAGTCTTGCTGTGTCTTCAATGGAGGGCACTGTCATGGCAGTTCAGGTGTCACTTGCAAAGGAAGACACGGAGCTATAGCTTACATCTCTGTCTATGTCAGATATGAGGATAAGGAATAGTATGGGAGCGAGTTCTGTGCTTTGTGGAACAGAGCTTTTCACTGTAGATGCCTCAGACTTTACTCTGTTTACTGTTATTCTATGTGTTCTGTTTACTAGGAAGTTATAGATCCATCTACCAACTTTTCCTGTTATTCCTTTATCACACATTTTGTGCACTATTACACCGTGGTTGTGCTTGTCAAAGGCTTTCACAAAGCCTGTGAATACTACATTTGCATTTTGTTTATCCTCTATAGCATCCAGGACCTTGTCATAGTGGTCCAGTAGCTGGGACCAGCAGGAGCGACCTGTGTTGCCCTGGGTTATGTAACTGATGGGTATCTAGGTGGTTGGCAATCTTGCTTCTTAGAACCCTTTCAAAGATTTTTATGAGATGAGATGTTAGTGCTATTGGTCTGTAGTTCTTAAATTAACCATGGCATGAATAAACCAGTAAATCAACAAAATATATATAAACTACATCATGTATAAACTAAACTACATCATGCATAACCAAGTATATCAACTTAACCTACACTATGTATAAGCAAGTATACCACCGTAAGATAAACCACAGCAGGTGTAAACAAGTACACCAAAATAAGGTAAATCAAAGAAGGTTCAAAAAATTACCTCTATAGTATATTACTGCTTTTCTTTGCTTATATAACTTTGTGACAAAGTAGGATAAAACAGCACTATATATTTATAGGACTTGGCATTCTAGTGCAAAGAAAAAACTAGCTGATCATTAGTGATTAACCTACAAGAGTAAAGAAATATACTTTACAATTATCCAGTAATAGATGGTTGAATACTAATGCCCAGCAAATAAAACTCATTTTCAAACTTGAGAAAACAATCACACTGATGTCTTGGAGATAAGAAATGATAAACTATTTCATAAAAAGCAAACTAAGTACATATGGAGAATACACAAATGTATTGCTAATTGCTGTAAAAAAATGGATGGACAACTTTCCTGACTAAGTAGTATCGAGTTTTAAACATTGAATGACTGACCTTTTCATCATCCAGACCACTATTTTTCTGAGCAACAGGTACAAGGTAAGTTTTTGCAATAGCCATCTTCTCTTCTGCAACATACCCAGACACATCAATCATTTCCATTCTGTCACGCAGTGGCTCTGGGATTGTATCCAAGACATTTGCTGTGCAGATGAACAATACCTGAAGTTACAAAAGAAACATATTTCAGCACAAAACAGGATTCCAATTATTAAAAATTATATCTGCTGCAATGAATCTTTTTTAGAATATATACATCTAAAAATATAAAGGCATTACTTTCTTTGGTCACTCAATATATTATGGTGGGATGATGAGTCAAAAAAAGAATATATACAGACAATCTCATGTGCATCATTTGAACTGAGATGTCTGAACATTTCTAGCAAGACAGCTACTAAATGAATGATGGTGAATGTTTCCATTCTTGGGTCACCCTACCTCAGTGGGAAACAAGTCGTGTGTAAAAAACAAAAGCATGGATAGTGAATTGATGTGCTGTTGGAGTGTGACAAAGTAACCAGCAAGCCGGACTTGAGTCCTGGAGATGGGAAGTACAGTGCCTGCACTCTGAAGGAGGGGTGTTAATGTTGCAGTTTTATAACTGTAGTGTAAGCATGCCTCTGGTAAGACAATGATGGAATGAATGATGATGAAAGTTTTTATTTAATTTTCAGGCCACCCTGCCTTGGTGGGGAAACAACCAATAAAAGAAGTAAAATGTGTTTTATTATTACCACTGTACCAGATGCTTTCAAAAAGTTCCTGGGTGAAATATGGAGGCACCATAGATCACACTGTGGAGTATACTCCTTTATGAAGTAGTGTAGTGAATTTTAACGAGCTTGGTTTTTCCGGTGGGGTTTGATGGACATTTTTGTAATGTTGTCATTGTATTGTTGCAATTTGTGTAACAAAACAGAATCTTTGAAAGAACAGCATGCTTAGCGTGCATGCATGCGTGCATGTGCTTGTGTGCACGTGTGTGTGTACTCACCTAGTTGTGGTTGCAGGGATCAAGTCACAGCTCCTGGCCCTGCCTCTTCAGTGGTCGCTACTAGGTCACTCTTCCTGCTCCATGAGCTTTATCATACCTCTTCTTAAAGCTATGTATGGATCCTGCCTCCACTTCATCACTTCCCAGACTATTCCACTTCCTGACAACTCTGTCACTGAAGAAATACTTCCTAATATCCCTGTGATTCATCTGAGTCTTCAACTTCCAACTGTGATCCCTTGTTGCTGTGTCCCATCTCTGGAACATCCTGTCTCTGCCCACCTTGTCGATTCCTCTCAGTATTTTATATGTCATTATCATATCCCCCCTATCTCTCCTGTCTTCCAGTGTTGTCAGCTCGATTTCCCTTAACCTCTCTTCGTAGGACATACCCCTTTCTCTAGTTTCCTTTCGTGCTTGGCTAGGTGTGGATTCCAAACTGGTGCTGCACGTCAATATGGGTCTAACGTACACCATGTACAGGGTCCTGAATGATTCCTTATAAAGATGTCAGAATGCTGTTCTTAGGTTTGCTAGGCACACGTATGCTGCAGCAGTCATTTGGTTGATGTGCACCTCTGGATATGTGCCCGGTGTTATATTCACCCCCAAGATCCTTTTCTTTGAGTGAGGTTTGTAGTATCTGGCCCCCTAGGCTGTACTCCATCCACAGTCTTCTTTGCCCTTACCTAATCTTCATGACTGCATTTGGTGGGGTTGAACTCCAGAAGCCAGCTGCTGAACCAGGCCTACAGCCTGTCCAGATCCCTTTTTAGTTCTGCCTGGTCCCTGTCCGACTGAATTCTTCTCATTAACTTCACATCATCTGCCAACAGGGACACACTTCGGAGTCTATTCCTTCCATCATGTCATTCACAAATACCAGAAACAGCACCAGTCCTAGGACTGACCCCTGTGGAACCCCACTCATTACAGGCGCCCACTCTGACACCTCACCATGTACCATGGCTCGCTGTTGTCTTCCCGAAAGGTATTCCCTGATCCACTGTAGTGCCTTCCCTGTTATCCCTGCCTGGTCCTCCAGCTTTTGCACTAATCTCTCATGTGAAAATGTGTCAAATGCCTTCATACAGTCCAAGAAAATGCAATCTATCCACCTCTCTATCTCTTGTCTTACTGTTGTCACTCTGTCATAGAACTCCAGTAGGTTTGTGACACAGGATTTCCTGTCCCTGAAACTGTGCTGGCTGTCGTTGATAAGCTCATTCCTTTCTAGGTGCTCCACCACTCTTCTGATAATCCTCTCCATGTCCTTGTATACTATACATATCAGTGATACTGGTCTGTAGTTTAATGCTTTGTGTCTGTCTCCTTTTTCAAAAATTGGGACTACATTTGCTGTCTTCCATACCTCAGGTAGTCGCCCTGTTTCAATAGATGTGTTGAAGATTGTTGCTAGTGGTACACATAGTGCCTCTGCTCCCTCTCTCAGGACCCAAAGAGAGAGATGTTATCTGGCCCCATTGCCTTTGAGGTATCTAGCCACTTAGCAGCCTTTTCACTTCTTCCTCGGTTGTATGTATTGTGTCCAACACTTGATGGTGTACCCCACCTCTCCATCTTTCTGGAGTCCCTTCTGTCTTTTCTGTGAAAACTTCTTTGAATCTCATGTTGAGTTCCTCACATACTTTGCGGTCATTTCTTGTGATCTCCCCTCCTTCCTTCCTCAGCCTGATTACCTGGCCCTTGACTGTTGTTTTCCTCCTGATGTGGCTGTACAACAGCTTCGGGTCAGATCTGGCTTTCGCTGCCATGTCACTGGCCCTGAGGGGTCTTTCATATGTGATGTCGTCAATATCTGCACTACTCAAGGTGAATACTAGGTCCAGTTTCACTGGTTCAGCCTCTCCTCTCTCTCTCTGGTAGCGTACCTTACATGTGGTACACGAAGTTTTCCAGTACCACCTCCATTATCTTAGCCCTCCATGTTTCTGGGCCCCCATGTGGCTCCATGTTTTCCCAATCAATTTCCTTGTGGTTGAAGTCACCCATAATCAGCAGCTTTGCCCTGCTCACATGAGCCCTTCTGGCCACTTCAGCCAGTGTGTCAACCATCACTCTATTACTCTCATCATACTCTTGCCTTGGCCTCCTGCTGTTCTGTGGTTGGTTATACATCACTGCAATTACCACCTTGAGACCTCCAGATTGAAGCATTCCTATTATGTAATCTCTCGCTTCTCTGTCTCCTCTCTCCAGCTCATCAAAATCCCATCATTTTTTGATGAGCAGTGCCACTCTTCCACCCCCTCTGTTCCCTCTTGTCTTTCCTCAGGATCTGATATACTGTTGGAAAGATGGCATCTGTTATCCCTGTGAGCTTGGTTTCTGTGAGAGCTATAATGCCCGGTAATACCACTGACTCTTTTGTGCCACTACTCCCACTTATTCGTTATGCCATCAGCATTGGTGTACCATACCTTCAGCTTCCTCTCCAACACTGTTTTGGGGGGTCTGTGAGGATGGGGGACCTGGCAGTGTGCTGTGGGATTCTACAGCATAGTGTGCATGTGCATGTATGCATGTGCACATGTGCATGTGCATGTGCGTGTGTGCGTGTGCATGCGTGCGTGTGCATGTGTACTCACCTATATGTACTCACTTATATGTGGTTGCAGGGGTCGAGTCATAGCTCCTGGCCCCTGATCGCTACTAGGTCCTCTCTCTCTCTGTTTCCTGAGCTTTGTCATACCTCGTCTTAAAGCTATGTATGGTTCCTGCCTCCACTACATCACTTGTTACGCTATTCCACTTCCTGACGACTCTTATGACTGAAGAAATACTTCCTAACATCCCTCTAACTCATCTGAGTCTTCAGCTTCCAATTGTGACCCCTTGCCTCTGTGTCCTCTCTCTGGAACATCCTGTCTCTGTCCACCTTATCTATTCCACGCAGTATTTTGTACATCGTTATCATGTCTCCCCTGAACCTCCTATCCTCCAGTGTCGTCAGTCCGATTTCCCTCAATTTTTCTTCGTAGGACATTCCCCTGAGCTCTGGAACCAGCCTTGTTGCAAATCTTTGTACTTTCTCTAATTTCTTGATGTGCTTGACCAGGTGTGGGTTCCAAACTGGTGCTGCATACTCCAATATGGGCCTGACATACACAGTGTACAGTGTCTTGAAAGATTCCTTACTAAGGTATCGGAACGCTATTCTCAGGTTTACCAGGCGCCCATATGCTGCAGCAGTTATCTGGTTGATGTGTGCCTCCGGAGATGTGCTCAGTGTTATGGTCACCCCAAGATCTTTCTCCCTGAATGAGGTTTGCAGTCTTTGTCCACCTAGCCTATACTCAGTCTGCAGTCTTCTTTGCCCTTCCCCAATCTTCATGACTCTGCATTTGGCAGGGTTGAATTCAGGAAGCCAGTTGCTGGACGACGTGTCCAGCCTGTCCAGGTCTCTTTGTAGTCCTGCTTGATCCTCATCTGATTTAATTCTTCTCATTAACTTCACATCATCTGCAAACAGGGACACCTCAGAGTCTATCCCTTCCATCATGTCATGCACTTATATCAAAAATAGCACCAGTCCTAGGGCTGACCCCTGTGGGACCCTGCTCATCACAGGCGCCCACTGTGATACCTCATTACGTACCATGACTCGTTGTTGCCTTCCTGTCAGGTATTCTCTGATCCATTGCAGTGCCCTTCCTGTTTTATGTGCCTGATCCTCCAGCTTCTGTACTAATCTCCTGTGAGGAACTGTGTCGAAGGCCTTCCTGGAGTCCAGGAAAATGCAATCAACCCACCCCTCTCTCTCGTGTCTTACTTCTGTTACCTTGTCATAGAACTCCAGAAGGTTTGTGCACACAGAATTTTCCTTCCATGAATCTGTGCTGGTTGTCATTTATAATAACAGTAAATCTTCTATTTTTTGTTTGAATAAAAATTCAAAATAGAAAGCAAGAGTAATATCAGATGAGCCTGGAGACATGACTGATGAACAAAGAAAATGTTATTGTAGAGCCAGTAATGTCTGCACTGTTCATTCTGAGCCCTATTTTGAAACTGGCATCTTTTTTAATTTGCATGAAATTAGCCAAATTGCCAATATCTGACCACTTTATTGAGTAGTTGAAATCGGTAAATGGGCAGTTTCTTGTACTCAATCGATAGAACAAATGGAGTTCTAAAGAAATAGCTATGAGTTTGGTCGACTGGAACAATGGAATTAGTCGAAAATAGGGCTAAAAATGGGCAAAATCGCCAATTCATAAATATCGCTGAGGCGCTAACTTCATGGGAGCGTAATTCTGTAAATTTTCCATCAAATTTCATACTTTTGGTGTCATTACCATTGGGAAAAGATTCTCTATCGTTTCATAAGAAATTTTTTTTTTTTTTTCAAATACAGTGGCCCCTCGACCAACGATGGCATCGACTAACAATAAAATCGGGCAACAATGCGTTTCTGCATAAAAATATTGGCTCAACCAATGATGAAAAACTCAGGTAAGGATATTCGTCCTGAACGCATCCGCCTGTCTGTCCAGCCTGAGCGTCTCAGCTGCCCTGCCTTCAGCTAGCATGCCGTTGTTTACAAGCCAGGGCGGACGGTTTCATGCATGCATGCGATATATTTTATATTATTCCATTGTTTTTAGTGCTTGTAACTGCTAAATAAGCCATCATGGGCCCAAAGAAAGCTTCTAGTGCCAACCCTGTGGCAAAAAGGGTAAGAAATACTATCGAAATTCTATTGTACCACAGTCAGTTGTTGCTGCACCACCGTCAGCTGCTGCTGTACCACTGTCAGCTGCTGATGTACCACCGTCAGCTGCTGACGTACCACCGTCAGCTGCTGATGTACCACCGTCAGCTAATGCTGTTGCTGCATCACCATAGCTCCTGCTGTACCACTGTCAGCTGCTGCTATACCACCATCAGCTGCTGCTGTACTACAGTCAGCTGCTGCTGCTGCTGCTGCACCATGGTCAGCTGCTGCTGTTGCAGCACCACCATCAGCTGCTGCTGCTGCACCACAGTCAGCTGCTGCTGTACCACTGTCAGCTGCTGCTGCACCACAGTCAGCTGCTGCTGTACCACTGTCAGCTGCTGCTGCACCACCATCAGCTGTACTACTCAAAGATGTGGAGAGTGTGTTGTTGGTGTGACTTAGCGAGAAACAATTACCGAGAAACAATTAACCCCAGAGGGTTAGCCACCCAGGATAACCCAAGAAAGTCACTGTATCATCGAGGACTGTCTAACTTATTTCCACTGGGGTCCTTAATCTTGTCCCCCAGGATGCAACCCACACCAGTTGACTAACACCCAGGTGAACAGGAAAAAATGCCTGGAACTAGTGCTCATATTGGTGAGTTTAAGGCCAGCAAAGCTTGGTTTGAGAGATTTAAGAATCGTAGTGGCATACCCAGTGTGATAAGGCATGGTGAAGCTGAAAAATTCCAACCCCAACAAATGTTCAATTGTGACAAAACAAGCCTGTTCTGGAAGAAAATGCCAAACATGACCTACATTACTCTGGAGGAAAAGGCACTCCCAGGACACAAGCCTATGAAAGACAGACTAACTCTCATGTGTTGTTGTAATGCTAGTGGGGATTGCAAACTGAAGCCTTTACTCATGTATCACTCTGAAAATCCCAGAGCATTCAAGAAAAACAGTGTCTCATCACTCATCAATACTCTTCATTTATATAGTTATTGTGCATGTCTCATTGTTCTCTTTGTAGGGAAATGTATATTTCATGAAATTTTTTTTTTTTTTCAACACTTTTGGCTGCCTGGAACAGATTAATTGGATTTCCATTATTTCTCATGAGGAAAATTAATTCGGCTAACGATAAATTCGGCTAAGGACAAGCTCTCTGGAACAGATTAACCCTTTCAGGGTCCAAGGCCAAAATCTGAAGTGGTGCTCCAGTGTCCAAGAAATTTTGAAAAAAAAAAAAAAATTATTTTTTCTTACAGAATTAAAGATATTTTTGTGAAGGTAATAAAACAAAACAAAAAAATTCTGATCAGTACTTACTGAGATACAGCGGCGGGACATTGACCCAAAATGACCCGGTGGCGGCAACATCAGTGACTTTCGCAAAATCGCATTTTTTTATTTTACGTTTTTTATACTTTTTTCTTTTCTTTTCTAATTTTTTTCTTTTTCTACTAACATTTGTGGCCTGTGAGACCAATATAATGTATACTGTATAAGTGTACACTCATTGTATTCAACACAATAACTGCACTAATTTGTTTATCATTATATTGCTTACAAAACTTGTTAACAAGTTTATTGTAAACAAAATGATGAAAATATTAGTGCGGTTATTGTGTTGAATACAACGGTACCATACAGTACAATGATGCTATAGGGTGCAATGGTACCATATGGTACAATGGCATCATATGATACAATGGTACCATATGATACAATGGTACCATATGGTAGAATATGGTACAATGGCACCATTTGGTACAATGGTATCATATGATACAATGGTACCATATGGTGCAATGGTACCTTATGGTACCATATGGTGCAATGGTACCTTATGGTGCATTGTACCATACACTACAATGATACCATATGGTTCATTGTACCAGGTAACCTCCAGGTATATGGTACTGTTGTATTCAACACAATAAACACACTAATATTTTCATCTTTATTTTGTTTACAATAATTGTTTACAACAAAAATATGCAAAAATGTTGTATATTAGTAATGTTCTATTATATATTTACAAATGTACAGGAACTCGACACGTTACTTGAGGTGGATGACGGAGAGCTTTGTCTTGGAAACTGCTGAGTCAGTAGCTAGCTTGCGTCACCACTCACTCAGTCTTGGTTGGTGTCTCCTGCCACCAACACGTCCCACTGACCATATGGTATATGGTATAATATGTTACAGGGTACCATATGGTACATTGTACTATATGGTATAGGGTACCATACAGTAGAGGATAACATATGGTGCAGGGTACCATATGGTGCAGGGTACCATATGGTGCAGGGTACAATATGGTGCAGGGTACAATATGGTGCATGGTACAATATGGTACAGGGTACCATATGGTACAGGACACCATATGGCACAGATAGAGGGATCCCTATGGAAATAAGTCACCCTGACTTTTATGGGTTATCCTAGGATTTTATACATATGCTGCTATGTATGATAACCGATGTAACTGTATTTGTGTACACCTGAATAAACTTACTATTAAGGTATACACAAATAAAGTTGCATAGAATATCATACTTAGCAGCATATGTTTAGAGAACATAGGATAACTCAAAAAAGTCAGAGAGACTTATTTCCATTAGGGTCCCTGTACTATATGGTACAATGTACCATGTACCAATGTACAGTGGACCCCCGCATAACGATATTAATTCGTTCATGAGAGCTCATTGTTATGCGAAATTATCGTTTATGCGAATGAATTTTCCCCATAAGAAATAATGGAAATCAAATTAATCCGTGCAAGACACCCCAAAGTATGAAAAAAAAAAATTTTACCACATGAAATATTAATTTTAATACACACAAACTGAAAAAGACATGCACAGTTACATGACACTTACCTTTATTGAAGATCTGGTGATGATTGATAGGATGGGAGGAGGAGAGAAGGGGAATCCCCTTCCATTAAGAATTGAGGAGTCAAGTCCTTTTCCGGGGTTACTTCCCTTCTTCTTTTAATGCCACTAGGACCAGCTTCAGAGTCACTGGACTTCTGTCGCACAACATATCTGTCCATAGAGGCCTGTACCTCCCGTTCCTTTATGACTTTCCTAAAGTGGTTCACAACATTGTCAGTGTAATAGTCACCAGCACGGCTTGCAATAGCTGTGTTAGGGTGATTGTCATCAAAAAAGGTTTGCACTTTAAGCCACATTCCACACATTTCCTTAATCTTTGAAGTAGGCAACTTCTTCAATTTCTCTCTTCCCTCCTCCGAAGCAGTTTCCTCAGGTCTGGCCTCTTGCTGTTGAAGATGATCTAGCAGCTCATCAGTGGTTAGTTCTTCATTGTCCTCCTCCACCAACTCTTCCACATCATCCCCACTAACCTCCAACCCCAAGGACTTTCCCAATGCCACAAAGGATTCCTCAACTGGCATAGGATTCCCAGGGTTAGCCTCAAACCCTTCAAAATCCCTTTGGTCTACACATTCTGGCCACAGTTTCTTCCAAGCAGAGTTCAAGGTCCTCTTAGTCACTCCCTCCCAAGCCTTACCTATAAGGTTTACACAAATGAGGATATTAAAGTGCTCTCCCCAAAACTCTCTTAGAGTCAATTGAGTTTCTGAGGTCACTACAAAGCACCTTTCAAACAGAGCTTTTGTGTACAGTTTTTTGAAGTTTGCAATAACCTGCTGGTCCATGGGCTGCAGGAGAGGAGTGGTATTAGGAGGCAAAAACTTCACCTTAATGAAGCTCATGTCCCCATAAAGTCGCTCTGCCACGTCTGTAGGATGACCAGGGGCATTGTCTAACACCAGGAGGCACTTAAGGTCTAATTTCTTTTCAGTTAGGTAATTTTTCACATTGGGGGCAAATGCTTGGTGTAACCAGTCATAGAAAAAGTCCCTAGTGACCCATGCCTTACTGTTTGCCCTCCACAGCACACACAAATTAGCCTTGAGGATATTCTTTTGCCTGAATGCTCTGGGAGTTTCTGAGTGATACACTAATAAAGGCTTCACTTTGCAATCACCACTAGCATTGGAACACATCAACAGAGTAAGCCTGTTTTTCATAGGCTTATGTCCTGGGAGTGCCTTTTCCTCCTGAGTAATGTAGGTCCTGCTTGGCATTTTCTTCCAAAACAGGCCTGTTTCATCACAATTAAACACTTGTTCAGGTTTCAGTCCTTCACTGTCTATGTACTCCTTGAATTCCTGCACATATTTTTCAGCTGCTTTGTGGTCCAAACTGGCAGCCTCACCATGCCTTATCACACTATGTATGCCACTACACTTCTTAAATCTCTCAAACCAACTTTTGCTGGCCTTAAATTCACTCACATCATCAATAGTTGCAGGCATTTTTTTAATTAAATCCTCATGCAACTTCCTAGCCTTTTCACTTATGATCACTTGAGAGATGCTATCTCCTGCTATCTGTTTTTCATTTAGCCACACCAATAAGAGTCTCTCAACATCTTCCATCACTTGCGATCTCTGTTTCGAAAACACAGTTGAACCTTTGTCAAGAACAGCTTCCTTGATTGCCGTTTTCTTGGAGACAATAGTAGCGATGGTTGATTGGGATTTGCTATACAACCTGGCCAGCTCGGAGACACGCACTCCACTTTCATACTTAGCAATGATCTCTTTCTTCATCTCTATATTAATTCTCACCCTTATTCCTGTAGGGTTGGCACTAGAAGCTTTCTTGGGGCCCATGGTCACTTATTTTGCAGATAAAATCACCAAAAACACTGTAATAATACGAAATGTTCCGATTGTATGCTTGGATGTTACTGCGGAGGCTGGCTGGTAAACAATGCCACCGGTGGAACATGTGAGGCTGGCTCAGGCTGCACATTAGACGCGTCTTGGACGAATAGCGTTGAGCAGGTTTTTTAGCGGTATGCGAGGCAAAATCTTAGCGATAAAATGAATTGGTATGCGGATTTAATGTTATGTGATGCCAACGGCATGTGGGGGTCCACTGTACCATGTAAACAATGGTACACTGGCTGTACATGGAGTGGCTGAGCTACTCAGGCTGCGCGGACACGTTCGGGATGAATGACTTTAACCGAGTTCTTTGTCGTTAACCGAGCCAATATTTTGACGCAAAAACATGTTGGTATCCGATTTTTACGTTATCCAATGACATCGTTAACCGAGGGTCCACTGTAGTGTTTATTGTAAGATATCAAGTGTGGTATGTATGATAGCCAGCCAGTCTACCATACCAGGCCACTCCACCCACACATAACATTCTATGACATTTAAGCATCCCAGAGCGATAAAATGCATATACAGTTCACTCATTACTTACCTTAAAATATTTGTAGTCTTAATGTAGGTTCAGAGGTGAGTAAACAAGATAAAACGAATAAATGAGAGAGGGAGAACAAGTACAGAGAGAAGACAGGTGCGGAGATATGTAAACAAACCAGGCATACACGAGTTTTGTAAACGAACCAGGCGAAAACATCTGGTTTGTGTACAAGTTACATTGTGTACAAGTTGTCTCTACATTGATACGGTAGAATAAATAAAGAAGAACACTCCCATTCTCATGTAACACCATTTTTAGAAGAAATGACACTGAGTGAAAGCATACGAAAGGAATAATTTCCTACAGTTACCCCCAGCAACACATTCTCTCTAATGTTGGACTAGAGAAAACATTATTCGTGCCGTCACTCGTACAAGTAATCTGGCTCCTGCATCTCATAATTGTTTATTTATTCTACTGTGGGGTGTATTTATCATGTTTATATGTTACGTAACATGCTTAACATATAATTTTGAAAAAAATATCATGGATGGATTAATGAAAATGTGTATATTAACGTATATTATATTAACGTAATAAGCCTGCCCATAATGCTCTGCATACAAGGGGCTTTTGGCATGTACACCCAACTACTATAATTCCTTGTACAACTATGTATCATGTCTTAACCCTTTGAGGGTCGGTCAACAAGTATGTCATTGCACGTAGGGCAATCATGTACGTACTTATATGCCTAAGTTCTAGCACCTTCAAATCTGGTGGAAGAAAGTTGGCAGGCCTACATATGAAAGAATAGGTCTGTGTGGTCAGAGCGAGAAGTATAAAAAAAAATCCTGAAGCACGCTGTGCATAATGAGAAAAAAAACTTCAACTGTGTTTTTGGTTTAACCCTTTGACTGTTGCAACCCCCAATCCTGAGGTGTCTCCTGGTGTCGCAAAATTTAAAAAAAAAAAAATATTTTTTCTTATGAAATGATAAGAGAATCTTTTCCCGATTGTAATGACACCAAAAAAAAAACAAAATTTGATGGAAAACTGACGGAATTATGCTCTCACGAAGTTAGCGACCTCAGCGCTGTTTACAAATCGGCAATTTCGCCCACTTTGAGACCTATTTTCGGCTAATTCCATGTTCCAGTCGCCCAAACTCATAGCTATTTCTTTACAACTCCATTTTATCTATCGATTGAGTACAAGAAACTGCCCATTTACCGATTTCAACTACCTAATAAAGTGGTCAGAAATTTGCAATTTAGCCAATTTCACGAAAACTAAAAAAATATGACAATTTCAAAATAGGGTCCAGAATGAACAATGCAGACATTCCTGGCTCTAAAATAACATTTTCTTTGCTCATCAGTCATGTCTCCAGGCCCCTTTGATATTACTCTTGCTTTCTATTTTGAATTTTTATTCAAACAAAAAATAGAAGACTTACTATTATGCAGACTACTGCAATACTGTAATAATTGTATAAATAACATCAACCCATTCATGACTGCATATTAGAATGGCTAGTTGGACATTTATTGGACAATGGCATCATTTGTTTACTTTTGAACATTGGCAAAAATCAAACATTTCCCCTACTTTGAGCTCCATTTCTAGGTTCTTTTTATAGTAAAATCAATCAAAATCACCTCTATTTCTATAATATGTTTTCCATTCTATCAAATGAGACCAAGAAAATGAGAATACAACCATAAATACTATACGAAAATAGACCACAAAGTCGGCATTTTAATTAAAAAAAAACAGTCGGAGTTTTTTTTTTCTCGTTATGCACTGCGTGCTCCAGGATTTTTTTTATATGGTGCACACTGACCACACAGACCCATTCTCTCACATGTGGGCCTACCAGCTTTCTCCTGCTTGATTTGAAGCCGCTAGAATTTATGAGTATATATACGTCAAACACGGTACCTCGTAAGACGTATATATACGGCCGCGACAGTCAAAGGGTTAAAACAGCGACTTTCTAGTGTATTTTCGTACGGTATTTATGGTTGCATTCTCATTTCCTTGGTCTCATTTGATAGAATGGAAGATATATTACAGAAATAGAGATGATTTTGATTGGTTTCCCAATGACAAGTACAGTACCTTGAAATTGAGCTCAAAGTAGTGAAAATGATCGATTTTTGCCGATGTTCAAGAGTAAACAAATCACGCCACACATCCGTTACACGTCAACTGGGGTCTAATATTCTTTCACAAGTGCACTGACATCATTTATACCATTTTTACAATGATGCAGTAGTATACATAACAGAAAACCTTCCGGTTTCTGCGAGAATAAAATGGAAGCAAAAGTAATGTAAGAGGGGCCTAGAGACGTGACTAATGAATAGATAAAATGTTATTTTAGTGCCATGAATGTCTGTCTTGTTTATTCTGGACCCTATTTCGAAATTGGCATCTTTTGAAATTTGTGTGCAATTGCCCAAATTGTCAATTTCTGACCACTTTATTAGGTAGCTGAAATCAGTAAATGGGCAGATTCTTCAACTCAATCGACAGAACGAATGGAGTTCTAGGGAAATAGCTATGATTTTAGTCAACTGCAACATTGGAATTGGGCCAAATCGCCCCCTTTGAGACCGCTAAATTCGCGAGCATAATTCCAGAAGTTTTCCATCAAATTTCATACTTTTGGTGTCATTATGATCAGAAAAAGATTCTCAATCATTTCCTAAGAAAAAATATTTTTTTTTTTGAAAAATTTTCGACCCTGAGAACAAGTTTGGAAGAGGGCCTCTCGACCCTCAATGGGTTAATAAACTATCTATCTATCTATGACATTTAATGAGACTTGGTGATTATTATTGAGTATTATTATTATCATTACTAATATGGCGTCTCGAGACATAAGACACTCTTATTGATTTTGATGTGTACTTACATGCCAGCACAGTGTGTAAGTTTATTTAGGTACAGGCATACATAAGTATAATTATGAGAGTACATACAAAATATGAAATAACTTTTAAAAACACTTGAAATTTTGGAGTTTCCAGACATAATGGAGAGAAGTGGTGCTTATGGAGCTCACGGAGAATGTAAACAAACCAAGAGAGGCACGGTGACTGTATTAGAAAGTCAGGTATAGCGAGTTTTGGTCATAATCTGAAATGTCTGTATTAGCGGAATGCCGTAAAGTGGAGGCCCTACTGTACAACAGAAATATATGGGTTATTACAACAAAAGTCTGTACATAATCTCAGCAACAGACAAAAGTAAGTAAAGCTTTATATAATAACACTCCTAACCATACACATCTAAATTATTATAAAACACTGAACAAGCATGAAATAATGTACATATGTATGTTACAAGGGTATTAATAAAAATAACAAATAAACTGCTGCATTCAGCATTCTTAATAATAAATTAAAAAATTATGGAACTACAAACTCTTGTTAAAATAATCTCCATTGTAAATGGTACACACCTTAGAGAGGTCAACGTTGACATCAAGGTAATGATCAAGGAAGTTAGCATTTTGCTCAGGATCAAGTAGTTCCAGCAGAGCGGCAGATGGATCGCCCTGGTATCCTCGACCAATCTTGTCCACTTCATCAATAAGAACTACTGGATTCTCAGTCTTGGTTTTTTTCAGGCACTGTCAAAGAATACAAATCTTAATGAGAATCAGAAGAAAATTCATAAAGAAACAATACCTGCCTCCCAGCCTCAACATTTCTAAGACACTCCTAAAAAATTTAATAAATATTTTTGGCTCAGTATTTATAAATACATAATAAACATATATACTCTCTATTGACCTACAAAAAGCATTTGATAGAGTCAACCACAATCTCTTGCACCTCAAACTGAATCATTATGGCATCAGAGGACATTCTCTTGACTAACTAAAATCCTATCTTAACGACAGACACCAGTATGTACATGCAAATGGACTCAACTCCGCTATCCAACCTGTAGCTGTAGGAGTACCCAAGGGTAGTGTCCTAGGCCCACTCCTCTTTCTCATCTACATCAATAATCTCCCCAATGCATCCCAACTCCTTAAACCAGTTCTATTCGCAGATGACACTACATACGTCTACTCCCATTCAGACCCAGCTGTACTTAGAAACACTGTAAACAATGAACTGCTAAAGATATATACAGTGGAACCTCTACTTGCGGGCGTGTCCACGTGCGAGTTTTTCCAAATATGCGCAGTCGATGGGTTGATCTTTTGCTTCCATACACGAGCAAAATTTCCATAAGCGAGCAGACCTCAGACAGGTTCCTTGACACTGGTGAGGGGCTCTTGCTCTTGATCTCGGGAATTGTATCTCATTTGTTTGTTGGACTATCTTATTGAAACTTGGGCAATGTATGATGGAAAGATGCTTCTTAATGTACACCAAAAATGAAAGAAATCTAAGCATAAATAATGGAGTTCACTTCTCAGCAATTAGCCACCCCTTAGAGGTATATTCGTATGGTTTTTATGGTTGTATTCTCATTTTTTTTTTTTGGTCTCATTTGATAGAATGGAAGATATATTACAGAAATAGATATGATTTTGATTGCTTTCACAACGAAAAGTACCTTGAAATTAAGCTCAACGTAGGAGAAATGGTCCACTGCTTGGCTAAGTTTAAGAGTAAACAAATTACGTCACTGTCCATTCCAATATGCAGTCATGAATGGGTTGACATTATTTATACAATTATTGCAAGAAGAAATAACAGTAACTCATATTTTTTGTGAATAAAAATTACAAATTATTTATATTATAATAATAATAATAATAATAATATGTATAATAATAATACATTTTTTTATTATTATCACACTGGCCGATTCCCACCAAGGCAGGGTGGCCCGAAAAAGAAAAACTTTCACCATCATTCACTCCATCACTGTCTTGCCAGAAGGGTGCTTTACACTACAGTTTTTAAACTGCAACATTAACCCTTTCAGGGTCCAAGGCCAAAATCTGAAGTCACGCACCAGTGTCCAAGAATTTTCAAAAAAAAAATTTGTTATTTTTTCTTATGAAATCGTAGAGAATCTTTTTGTGAAGGTAATAAAACAAAAAGTACGAAATTTGGTGGAAAATTGACGAAATTATGCTCTCGCGAATTTTGATGTGTCAGCGATATTTACGAATCGGCGATTTTGCCAACTTTGACTCCCATTTTAGGCCAATTACATTATTCCAATCAACCAAATTCTTAGCTATTTCACTAGTATTACTTCTATTCTATCGATTGAGCACAAGAAATCGCCAAGTCAACTGTTTCAACTACAAAATAAAGTGATCGGAAATTGTTAATTTGGCCAATTTAACACAAAGTTCAAAATATTCCAATTTCAAAATAGGCTCCAGAATAAACAATGTAGGTATTCCTGGAACTAAACTAACATTTCCTCTGTTCATTAGTTACATTTTGAGGCTTTACAAATAAATTCCATTTTGATTTTTTATTCACATAATGAATTTTTATTCACACCAAAAAATAGAAGATTTACTGTTATGCAATACTGTAATAATTGTATAAATATCATCACCATATTTGTGAATGTATATTAGACCCACCAGCTGACGTGTATTAGATGTGTGAGGTCGTTTGTTTACTCTTGAATATCGGCAAAAATTTAACATTTCCGCTACTTTGAGCTCAGTTTCAAGCCATTTTCAGTGCTAAAACCAATCAAAATCATCTCTATTTCTGTAATATATCTTTCATTCTATCAAATGAGACCAAGAAATCGCAAATACAACTATAAAAAACATACGAAAAAACACTGCAAAGTCGCTGTTTTAATCGAAAAATCATGATTTCAGTTTTTTTCTCTCATTATACACAGTGTGCTGCAGGATCTGTTTTATGTGGTGCACACATACCACATAGATGTATTCTGTCATATCTAGGCCCAAATGTACCACTCACAGTTTATCAGAGTAAGCTGAGCTCATGACGTAGATCTACGGTTTGGACCCTGAACGTAAAGCCGTAGATCTATGGGATGGACCCTGAAAGGGTTAACACCCCTCCTTCAGAGTGCAGGTACTGTACTTCCCATCTCCAGGACTCATGTCCAGCCTGCCGGTTTCCCTGAATCCCTTCATAAATGTTACTTTGCTCACACTCCAACAGCACGTCAAGTATTAAAAACCATTTGTCTCCATTCACTCCTATCAAACACGCTCATGCATGCCTGCTGGAAGTCCAAGCCCCTCGCACACAAAACCTCCTTTACCCCCTCCCTCCAACCTTTCCTAGGCCGACCCCTACCCCGCCTTCCTTCCACTACAGACTGATACACTCTTGAAGTCATTCTGTTTCGCTCCATTCTCTCTACATGTCCGAACCACCTCAACAACCCTTCCTCAGCCCTCTGGACAACAGTTTTGGTAATCCCGCACCTCCTCCTAACTTCCAAACTACAAATACTCTGCATTATATTCACACCACACATTGCACTCAGACATGACATCTCCACTGCCTCCAGCCTTCTCCTCGCTGCAACATTCATCACCCACGCTTCACACCCATATAAGAGAGTTGGTAAAACTATACTCTCATACATTCCCCTCTTTGCCTCCAAGGACAAAGTTCTTTGTCTCCACAGACTCCTAAGTACACCACTCACTCTTTTTCCCTCATCAATTCTATGATTCACCTCATCTTTCATAGACCCATCCGCTGACACGTCCACTCCCAAATATCTGAATACGTTCACCTCCTCCATACTCTCTCCCTCCAATCTGATATCCAATCTTTCATCACCTAATCTTTTTGTTATCCTCATAACCTTACTCTTTCCTGTATTCACCTTTAATTTTCTTCTTTTGCACACCCTACCAAATTCATCCACCAATCTCCGCAACTTTTCTTCAGAATCTCCCAAGAGCACAGTGTCATCAGCAAAGAGCAGCTGTGACAACTCCCACTTTGTGTGTGATTCTTTATCTTTTAACTCCACGCCTCTTGCCAAGACCCTCGCATTTACTTCTCTTACAACCCCATCTATAAATATATTAAACAACCACGGTGACATCACACATCCTTGTCTAAGGCCTACTTTTACTGGGAAAAAATTTCCCTCTTTCCTACATACTCTAACTTGAGCCTCACTATCCTCGTAAAAACTCTTCACTGCTTTCAGTAACCTACACCATACACTTGAAACATCTGCCACATTGCCCCCCTATCCACCCTGTCATACGCCTTTTCCAAATCCATAAATGCCACAAAGACCTCTTTAGCCTTATCTAAATACTGTTCACTTATATGTTTCACTGTAAACACCTGGTCCACACACCCCCTACCTTTCCTAAAGCCTCCTTGTTCATCTGCTATCCTATTCTCCGTCTTACTCTTAATTCTTTCAATTATAACTCTACCATACACTTTACCAGGTATACTCAACAGACTTATCCCCCTATAATTTTTGCACTCTCTTTTATCCCCTTTGCCTTTATACAAAGGAACTATGCAAGCTCTCTGCCAATCCCTAGGTACCTTACCCTCTTCCATACATTTATTAAATAATTGCACCAACCACTCCAAAACTATATCCCCACCTGCTTTTAACATTTCTATCTTTATCCCATCAATCCCAGCTGCCTTACCCCCTTTCATTTTACCTACTGCCTCACGAACTTCCCCCACACTCACAACTGGCTCTTCCTCACTCCTACAAGATGTTATTCCTCCTTGCCCTATACACGAAATCACAGCTTCCCTATCTTCATCAACATTTAACAATTCCTCAAAATATTCCCTCCATCTTCCCAATACCTCTAACTCTCCATTTAATAACTCTCCTCTCCTATTTTTAACTGACAAATCCATTTGTTCTCTAGGCTTTCTTAACTTGTTAATCTCACTCCAAAACTTTTTCTTATTTTCAACAAAATTTGTTGATAACATCTCACCCACTCTCTCATTTGCTCTCTTTTTACATTGCTTCACCACTCTCTTAACCTCTCTCTCTTTCTCCATATACTCTTCCCTCCTTGCATCACTTCTACTTTGTAAAAACTTCTCATATGCTAACTTTTTCTCCCTTACTACTCTCTTTACATCATCATTCCACCAATCGCTACGTATAATAATTATAATAATAGACGGCTTCAAAAGGCCGTCACTAGATGGCAGTGTTTACCACAACAGAAGGAGAGGTTGCGGCCGCCTCCACCTGTTACATAATGACATATTTTATTCATTCTAGAGTATATATCAGGTTTCTATGTGATTTATATTGTTTATTATTTCATATTAGATGAACTGTGATAGATAAATAAGCCATAGAGTTGATGATAGTGAAATTTTCAAGGAGTATGTTGTCCTGTCTCCAGACAAACACTCGTCAGCCGCCGACACCACCCATACCACTACATGAATGACATATTTTATTCATTCTAGAGTATATATCATGTTTCTATGTAATTTATATTGTTTATTATTTCATATTAAACGAACTGTGATAGATAAATAAGCTGTAGAGTTGATGATAGCAAAATATTCAAGATGTATGTTGTCCTGTCTCCAGACAAACTCCTGTCGGCCGCCGACACCGCCCATAGCACTACATGAATGATGTATTTTATTCATTCAAGAGTATATATCAGGTTTCTATGTTATTTATATTGTTATGTCATATTACATGAACTGTGATAAATAAATAAATTATTCATTAAGTATTTTGCCCGGTCTCTAGACAAACTCTCGTCCACCATCGACACCGCCCATACCACTATATGAATGACATTTTATTCATTCTAGAGTATATATCTTGTTTCTATGTTACTTATATTGTTTATGTCATATTAGACGAACTGTGATAGATAAATAAGCCGTATAGATGATATTAGCAAAATTATTCATGAAGTACAGTGGACCCCCGGTATTCGATGGCATTGGCATCCGTTAAATTCGGTATTCGATATATTTTAACGCAAAAATTTTGCCTCGCCACTCATTAAAAAACCCGCCACACGCGATTTGTCCAAGACGTGTCCACATGTGGCCTGAACTGCCCTGTGTGTGCCAGTGTTTACAAGCCAGCCAGTGTGCTCAAATCTAAGCATACATTCAGTACATTCCATATTATCACAGTGTTTTTGGTGCTTGTTTCTGCAAAATAAGTCACCACGGGCCCCAAGAAAGCTTCTAGTGCCAACCCTTCGAGAAAAAGGGTGCTAATGACTACTGAAATGAAGAAAGAGATAATTGCCAAGTACGAAAGTGGAGTGCGTGTGTCGGAGCTGGCCAGGTTATATACAAAACCCCAATCAACCATCGCTACTATAGTGGCCAGGAAAACAGCAATCAAGGAAGCTGTTGTTGCAAAAGGTGCAGGTATGTTTTCGAAACACAGATCGCAAGTACTCGAAGATGTTGAGAGACTGTTATTAGTGTGGATAAATGAAAAACAGATAGCAGGAGATAGCATCTCTCAAGCGATCATTTGTGAATAGGCTAGGAAGTTGCATGAGGATTTAATTGAAAAAATGCCTGCAACTAGTGGTGATGTGAGTGAATTTAAGGCCAGCAAAGGTTGGTGTGAAAGATTTAAGAATCGTAGTGGCATACATAGTGTGATTAGGCATGGTGAGGCTGCCAGTTCGGACCAAAAAGCAGTTGAAAAATATGTGAAGGAATTCAAGGATTACATAGACAGTGAAGAACTGAAACCTGAACAAATGTTTAATTGTAGCAAAACAGGCCTGTTTTGGAAGAAATTGCCAAGCAGGACCTACATTACTCAGGAGGAAAAGGCACTCCCAGGACATAAGCCTATGAAAGACAGGCTTACTCTTCTGATGTGTGCCAATGCTAGTGGTGATTGCAAAGTGAAGCCTTTATTGGTGTATCACTCAGAAACTTCCAGAGCATTCAGGCAAAACAATGTCCTCAAGGCTAATTTGTGTGTGCTGTGGAGGGCAAACAGTAAGGCATGGGTCACTAGGGGACTTTTTCTATGACTGGTTACACCATGCATTTGCCCCCAATGTGAAAAATTACCTAATTGAAAAGAAATTAGACCTTAAGTGCCTCCTGGTATTAGACAATGCCCCTGGTCATCCTACAGACTTGGCAGAGTGACTTTCTGGGGACATGAGCTTCATTAAGGTCAAGTTTTTGCCTCCTAATACCACTCCTCTCCTGCAGCCCATGGACCAGCAGGTCATTTCCAACTTCAAGAAACTGTACACAAAAGCTATGTTTGAAAGGTGCTTTGAAGTGACCACAGACACTCAACTGACTCTAAAAGAGTTTTGGAAGGATCACTTTAATATCCTCAATTGTGTAAACCTTATAGGTAAGGCTTGGGAGGGAGTGACTAAGAGGACCTTGAACTCTGCTTGGAAGAAACTGTGGCCAGAATGTGTAGACAAAAGGGATTTTGAAGGGTTTGAGGCTAACCCTGGGAATCATATGCCAGTTGAGGAAACCATTGTGGCATTGGGGAAGTCCTTCGGGTTGGAGGTTAGTGGGGAGGATGTGGAAGAGTTGGTGGTGGAGGACAATGACGAACTAACCACTGATGAACTGCTAGATCATCTTCAACAGCAAGAGGCCAGACCTGAGGAAACTGCTTTGAAGGAGGGGATAGAGAAATTGAGGAAGTTGCCTACTTCACAGATTAAAGAAATGTGTACAATGTGGACAAAGGTGAAAACCTTTATGGATGACAATCATCCTCACACAGCTATTGCAAGCCGTGCTGGTGACTATTACAATGACAATGTTGTGAACCACTTTAGAAAAGTCATAAAGGAACGAGAGGTACAGGCCTCTATTGACAGATATGCTGTGCGTCCAGTGACTCTCAAGCTGGTCCTAGTGGCATTAAAAGAAGAAGGGAAGTAACCCCAGAAAAGGACTTGCTACCTCAAGCCCTAATGGAAGGGGATTCCCCTTCTAAACAATAAGTTCGACACTATCCCCTCCTCCCATCCCATCAATCATCACCAGATCTTCATTAAAAGTAAGTGTCATGTATTCTATTGTTAGTAGAGTACAACAAACTGTGCATGTCTTCTTCAGTTTGTGTGCATTAAACTTAATATTTCATGTGGTAAATTTTTTTTTTTCATACTTTTGGGTGTCTTGCATGGATTAATTTGATTTCCATTATTTCTTATGGGGAAAATTAATTCGCCTTTCGATAATTTTGGCATACGATGAGCTCTCAAGAACGGATTAATATCATATACCAGGGGACCACTGTATTTTGCCCGGTCTCCAGACAAACTCTCATCCACCGCCGACACCGCCCATACCACTACATGAATGACATATTTTACTCATTTTAGAGTATATATCAGGTTTCTATGTTATTTATATTGTTTATTATGTCATATTAGATGAAGTGAGATGGATAAATAAGCCGTAGAGTTGATATTAGCGAAATTATTGAAGTACAGAATTCCACTGGAACGGATTAATTGCATTTCAATTAATTTAAACGAGGAAAATTGACTCTGCAAATGAGCAAATCCAGTTACGAGCATGGTCATGGAATGGATTAAACTCGCAAGTAGAGGTTCCACTGTACTTGGATGATGACCAACAAACTCACTCTCAACATAGACAAAACATACTTCATGCTGTTTGGCAACAGAGCCTTAAATATCCACCTTAACATATTGAAAAATTGTTCCCCTATATCAAGACACACGGAGGGCAAATTTCTAGGTCTTCTCCTTGACTGTAATTTTAAATTTCAATCCCAAACCCATCAAATAACCAAGAAAATTTCCAAATCAGTAGGAATCCTTTCCAAGATACGATACTATGTACCACAAACGACTCTCCTTACCCTATACCACTCTAATATATACTTACCTCACCTATGGTGTTGTGCCTGGGGCTCAACAACAGCCAACCACCTTAGACCCTTAATAATCCAACAAAAAGCTGCTGTGCGGGTGATAACCAGCTCCTGTGTTAGACAGCATACCCCACCACTTTTAAAAACACTCAACTTGCTAAATATACAAGACATACACTCATATTATTGTGCCTACTACATATACAGAACATTAAACTCCACTGTAAACCCTCCCCTAAAACTGCTCCTTGACAGTTACAACAGAATCCACAGTCGCAATACAAGGTATAAGGCACTTTTTAACATCCCTCGAGTCAGTCTCTTACTATGCAAGAACACTATGCACATAAAGGGCCCGAAGAAATGGAACTTGCTACCGGAACAGGTCAAGGATCCCTTGACAGCTTATAAATTTAGGACCTTGCTAAAAAAATCATCTTATCTCTCAATATTAACCAAATGAACCAAAACATCTGCTAACTAGCTTTATTATGTGACCTCTAGGCTCTTAATTCTGCCAATCCATAAAATCATCTTATCTCTCAATATTAACCAAATCAACCAAAACATCTGCTAATTATGTAGTTTTATTATGTGACCTCCTGGCTTTTAATTCTGCCAATCCATAAAATATTACCACCTGAATCATTACTTGTAAGGTAGATTCTGTGTGCAATTTAAAGGTTATTTTACCAAACCCTACTCCACCTTACTACCTTTCATTTGTATTAAGTTTAAATAAGATTGTAAAACAGTTAACCACTTCTTCTTGTCTAGTTTTAAGTACAGTTACTATGTATTATTATCTTATCTAGTTTTACTTAGTTACTGTGTATTAGGATTAGTCTGCTCAAAATGCCTTGGCATGATAGTGGCTATCTTTGTACTTAGCAAATCAAAATTGTAATTACACATTGTAACCTTCACAAAGAAATAAACTTTACTTTACTTACTCTACTTTACTTTCAATACACCAGCCACCTCCCATTAAGGAAGGGTGACCGGAAAAAGAAAAAACACTCACCATCACTGTCTTGCCAGATGCATGCTGACATTCCAATTCACATACTCCTCCAAACTGTAATATCTTCACCCCTCCTTCAGAGTGCTACCTGCCTCCAGAACTCAAGTTCAGCTAACCAGTTTCCTGAATCCCTTCATGAATGTTACCTTGCTCACAGCACATTGTCATAAAAACTACTTGCCTTAACTCCTATCTAATGCACTCACACACACCTGTTGGATGTCCAAGCCCTCACTCGCAAAACCTCTATCCCTGCCCACCAACCTTTTCTAGGATGAACCCTACCCCACCTTCCCTCCACTACAGATTTACACACTCTCCAAGTTATCCCATTTTGCCCCATCCTCTCTAAACAACCAAACCACCTCAACAACCCCTCTTCAGCCCTCTAGATAACACTTTTAGTAATCCAGCACCTACTTCTAATTTCCAAACAATAAATTCTTTGTATAGTATTTACACAATGCACTGTCTTCAGACACAACATCTATTTCCACTGCCTCCAGCCTCCTTGCTGCAATGTTTAAAACCCATGCTTCACACACATAAGAGTGTTGGCACCACTATACTCTAAAACATTTCCCTTTGTTTTTTGCCTCCGCAGATTACATTTTATTTTGTCTTCACAGATGCCTCTTAAATCAGATCAGAATGTAATAAAAGTTTAATTCAACAGAAGTTACCCAGTCATAAAAAAGTAAAGAAATTTAAATATCTTTGAGCATCACCTTGAAAGTAATAAATTCCTTATACACTGATTTTTCAGTGAGAAATTCATGATAAATTTAATACTGAATTTTCCTATTTCATCATTAATAAGACAGATATAAAAAGCTAAACATAATGCATAAATGGAGCTTACCTGGATGAGCTTGCCAGGCATAGCTCCTACGTATGTTCGTCTATGACCTTTGATTTCTGCAACATCTGTCATACCACCTACACTGAACCTGAAATACTGTGAAAATAATATGTATCCATTACAAGTAGTAAATAACTTAATCAAACTGACAAAAAAAAATCAACAAATTTCCTAACACAAATAATGATTGAGGGTGATTATTTTTATCATTAGGTGCTAAACCTGAAAAGGCCATAAAGCAGCAAGGAAAAGGAAGGTAGCTCCAATTCTCTAAATCAAGAGCTCTTCACCAGCATCAAGGCACCCTTCTTGGGAAAATATTTATTTTTGGCTATTATCATCTTTTAGTTTCCCTTACAGTGGGGCTTATGATTATGAGTTGTGGAAGCCCCGGGGCAAGTAACCTCCTACTAAAATTTCATTGTCAAATTACAAATAGTTTTATGTAAGAGCACATGTGTGTGCATGGATATTTGTGTGTGTCAATATGATCTCTCAAAGTATTATTTCTGCGTACAGGTTAGGTTAGGTAAAATTTGTCAGGAAACAGCACAAGTGTTTCCTGTTGAGGTTCTTAGTCATATGATGACCCACAGCTGGACCTTTTGGTCATTTGACCGAGACCTGCTGGCTTATTGGTCCACCCCTTTAAATATTATGGTTATAATTATAACCATTTACCTTATAGACTATCTCGAACCTTGTTTTATCAGCACCTTGTGTGTGAGATCCCAGGACAAGTGCCTCAGCAGCTCCCTTCCCTTTTAATTCAGCACTGCCTCAAAATGCTGAAGAATTGTGAGGTATAATGTGCAGTTAATTTTTTTAAACCAACACATATTTACAAGTACTGTATATTAATAACAAGGAATATTAAGAACATTGAACAACACTCACAATTATAGTGGCAGGCCCATACACTTCAGTAAACTTAGGATCGACAGTACTGTTTTTATGAACTACTCGCATGTCTACATACCTTCTTCCTAGAAGTCAGAAGAAAGCAAAAATGTGACAACACTAAAGAAAATACTGAGTTGTGTAGATTCTCTCAGGTTGTTACTGGGGTTCAGGAGCAGCACAGGTTATACTGCAACAAGTCCCTACACTGACACACCTACAACCAAGCTGAAACTTCAGTAACTAAGTGCATTTTAAGGGTCTCAAGTGCTGATGGTTTAGGCAATCACCAAGGAGTTCACTGTTCAGTTATCAGTGAGGAATGGTGTACCACTTTGCTTAATATGATTCCCAGTAGATAGATAACTTCTACAATACAGTACTACTCTTTTCTAGGAGGGAAAAAGGGGGAAAGGAAAGGGTGTCAATGTTGAGAAGATTAAAAAATAACCCTATTTTCCCTATATATTTCACTTTATTTTCCCTGGGGAAGTGGAATAGAATTCTTCCTCCGTAAGCCATGCATGTCATAAGAGGCAACTAAAATGCCGGGAGCAAGGGGCTAGTAACCCCTTCTCATGTATAAATTACTAAATTTAAAAAGAGAAACTTCTGTTTTTCTTTTAGGGCCACCCTGCCTTGGTGGGATATGGCTGGTTTGTTGAAAGAAGCTTTCACTTCATTTATTTATTTATTTTTTTATTTATTTTTATTTATTTTTTATTTGGACATGATACATAGGTGTACAAACAAATATAGTGACTGGGTGTACATGCCAAAAGCCCCTTGTATGCAGAGCATTATGGGCAGGCTTAAAATTAACTTAAGATTAACTAAGCAATGATATATTTAGTGGTAAAAATTACAGTAAACAAAATACAACATGAAGTACAAATGAGTATTTTGAATAAAAAGCATTTAAGTTGTACAAATTTGTAGCATAACAATGTATAATATAATTGAATCAGGCCGAGTAAAATCAATGATTTGTAGTGCAGAAACAGGTCTTATGGTCATTAGATGAGTTACTGTGCATTCAAGAGAATGGGGTATTCTACTGGGTAAGGTAATTAAAAAAAACATAGTTTGATAGGGTCACAGGTTATACCTTTATGAGATTCAGTTATTCAGTATTTATTTAGTTGTAGTTGAGTAAGTGGTTTTTAACCCTTTGACTGTCGCAAGCCCCAATCCTGATGTGTCTCCTGGTGTCACAAAATATTCGAAAAAAAAAAAAAAATTTTCTTGTGAAAATGTTAAGATTATTTTTCTGATTTTTTAGTCCAAAAAAAATTTTTTGCCAACAGTACTTACCGAGATATAGAGGCGTGAAGTTTGCAGAAAATGAGCCGCATATGGCAACAGCGGCGACTGCCGCTGACCCGGTAAAATTTGGTTTACTTTTACTCAAAGGTTTCTTGTTTTTTTCACAATTTTATTTTTTCACAACTTTTGTGGCCTGTGAGACCAAAGTAAGGTGCAATGTTCATATATACACTCATTGAATGTAACACAATTATAGGAAAAACACTAGTATCATCATAATGTTTACAAAACTTGTTTACACAAACAATATAAAAAATTTTTTATTACGATTGTTCTATAATATATATACATATGTACAATCACTGGACACTTTTCTAGAACTACTGCAGCTTGTAGAATTCATTGAAACATGCATATAAGCACAATGGTGTTTTACACTCCTCACACATAAAATGAGTGCCTCTGCATTTTTGTGGGCATTTTGTGGTATGTCCACAGACAAAACACCTCTTCTGAGCATTTTCCTTGAAAGCAGTAGCAGGCAGTGGTATGGGATAGTGATCACCAGGCCTCAGACGAGAGGGCATGTGTTGATAATTTCATGGGCACTGGTCTATTGCAAGTGTTGTTCCTTGGTAGTTGAAAAGTATTTGTCTGATGACTGACAAACAAAATTCACTACATTTGGGTTTGCTGTTGATCTTCAACTTATACATAAGTATTCAGCATGGAAATGTCTAGAAGATGGAAAAAGAGCTTTATATATCACTTGTAACTCTAGCGAACACAATCAGCAAACCCAATCTGCATGTCACATTTGTCCACTAAGCGCATGTTGAGATTGTAATCCATCACAGCTGCAGGTTTTACAATGGGTTCATTGGTCTCTCTATTCTGCTTGCCAGTGTCTGACATTTCGTGTCTGTGAACTGATGTCAACAGTGTGACATCACATTTGTCATGCCACCGAAATGCCATGATGTCATTGGCAGCAGACACCTGAACGTCACCTCTACAAGTGCCAGCGTCGAACCTAGGCATATGCTTACAATTTCAACACACTGTGCCACACACATCTGTCATGTTCACTTGCAAGAAATCACCGAGTAAAGGCTTGTGTACCAGTTGTCAGTAATACAGTGGTCCCCCGCTTTTCGTAGTTTCCGGCAATCATAAAATTCGCAAATCATAGGGGTATTTTCGTAAAAACATGGACTCGCTTTTCATAGGTTGACTAGCGAGTCGTAGTTCGTCCGGGACGCGTACGCATGGCGTGAGCCAGGGCGGCAGCCAGTCTGGCATTGTTTACCAGTGAGCAAAGGTCCCCTCACGTGCTCCAGCGAAATATTTCATAATATTCCATTTATTTTAGTGCTTGCAAGTACTAAATAAGCTACCATGGCTCCGAAGAAAGCTCCTAGTGCCAAGCCTGTGGTAAAGAAGGTGAGAAATATGATTGAATTTAAGAAAACCATCATTGAACAATATGAAAGTGGTACAAGTGTGGCCGAACTGTCCAGGATGTACAGTATAAGAAACCCTACACAACCTTATGTTCCATAGTGGCCAAGAAAAATGAAATAAAGGATGCTGTTGTTGCAAAGGGAGTAACTATGCTGACAAAAATGAGATAACCAGTACTGGAAGAGGTTGAGAAGTTATTACTGGTGTGGATAAATGAGAAACAATTAGCAGGAGATACTCTTATGACTTCGTTTATTTGTGAAAAGGCTAGGCAGTTGCATGAAGATTTGGTAAAGAAATTGCCTGAAAATAGTGGTGAAGTGAGTGAATTTAAGGCCAGCAAAGGCTGGTTTGAGAGATTTAAGAACCGTACTGGCATACACAGTGTGGTAAGGCATGGTGAGGCTGCCAGTTCGGACCACAAGGCGGCTGAAAAATATGTGCATGAATTCCAGTACATAGAGGCTGAAGGACTGAAACCTGAACAAGTGTTCAATTGTGACGAAACAGGCCTCTTTTGGAAGAAAATGCCAAAGAGGACCTTCATTACACAAGAGGAAAAGGCAATGCCAGGACACAAGCCTATGAAAGACAGGCTGACGCTAATGTTCTGTGCTAATGCTAGTGGGGATTTCAAAGTGAAGCCATTACTAGTGTACCATTCTGAAAATCCCAGAGTGTTCAGGAAAAACAATGTTATGAAGAGTAAATTGTGTGTGTTTTGGAAATCTAATAGTAAGGCATGGGTCACAAGGGAAATTTTCGTCAAGTGGTTCAATGAAGTGTTTGGCCCTAGTGTGAAGGAGTATCTCCTGGAAAAGAAATTGGATCTCAAGTGCGTGCTAGTAATGGACAATGCACCTGCTCATCCTCCAAACTTGGATGACCTAATTTTCGAGGAGTTTGGGTTCATCACAGTAAAGTTCTTGCCCCCGAATACCACTCCTCTCCTCCAACCCATGGACCAGCAGGTTATTGCAAACTTTAAAAAACTCTACACAAAAGCAATGTTTCACAGGTGCTTGACTGTGACCACAGACACTCACTTGACCCTAAGGGAATTTTGGAGAGAACACTTCAGCATCCTCCACTGCATAACCCTTATAGGTATGGCTTGGGAGGGAGTGACTACCAGGACTTTGAACTCTGCCTGGAGAAAATTGTGGCCAGATTGTGTCGACAAGAGGGATTTTGAAGGATTTGGGACTGACCCTAATGAGCCTATGTCTGTTGTAAAATCAATTGTGGCACTGGGGAGTTCCATGGGGTTGGATGTGAGTTTGGAGGATGTGGAAGAATTGGTGGAAGACCACAATGAAGAGCTCACCACTGAGGAGCTGCAAGAGCTTCAGCAGGAAGAGGAACACATCGCAGCTCAGAATCTTGCTGCAGAGGAGGAGGAAGAGAGATGGAAGAAGGTGCCTTCTTCAGAAATTAAAGAGATTTTTACTATGTGGGGTAAGATGGAAAGCTTTATGGAGAAACATCACCCTAACAAGGTTGTTGCAAGCCAGGTTGGCAACATGTACAGTGACAAAGTCTTGGGCCATTTTAGGGAAGTGTTAAAGAGACGCCAGAAACAGATCTCTCTCCACAGTTATTTTGTGAGACAGGACTCCAGTGACTCTCAAGGTGGTCCTAGTGGCATTAAGAAACGGAGAAGAGAAGCAACCCCAGAAAAGCAAATGGTACCTGAGGTGTTGATGGAAGGGGATTCCCCTTCCAAACTATAAACAATCCACTCTCCTCCTCCAGTCTCCCATACACTAAGAAGAATCTCCAATAAAGGTACGTGTTATGCTGTTAATGTTTCATTCATCATTTCCCATTGTATTGTTTATGTACTACATGTATATTTCATGTTAAATTTTTTTTTGTTTTAATACTTCTGGGTGTCAGGAACGGATTAATTGTATTTACATTATTTCTTATTTACATTATTTCTTATGGGGAAAATTGATTTGTAAATCGTAAATTTCGTTTATAGTAACGGCTCCAGGAATGGATTAATTACGACAACGAGGGACCACTGTATATAAAATATGCCCCTTACCAAGATATAGTTCCATCATTGTTTTAACCACATCACAAGAGATACCCAGTAACTTCGTGGTATCTTGCAATGTTTTACTGCCAGTGTACACAATTACAGTGGTCCACCAGTATTCGATGGCATTGGTATCCGTTAAATCCGGTATTCGATACATTTTAATGCAAAAATTTTGCCTTGCCACTCGTTAAAAAACCCGCCACACGCGATTCGTCCGAGATGTGTCCACATGTGGCTTGAACTGCCCCGTGCGTGCCAGTGTTTACAAGCCAGCCAGTGTGCTCGCATCTAAGGATACATTCGGTACATTCCATATTATCACAGTGTTTTTGGTGCTTGTTTCTGCAAAATAAGTCACCATGGGCCCCAAGAAAGCTTCTAGTGCCAACCCTTAGAGAAAAAGGGTGCTAATGACTATTGAAATGAAGAAAGAGATAATTGCAAAGTACGAAAGCGGAGTGCATGTGTCGGAGCTGGCCAGGTTGTATACAAAACCCCAATCAACCATCGCTACTATAGTGGCCAGGAAAACGGCAATCAAAAAAGCTGTTGTTGCAAAAGGTGCAACTTTGTTTTCGAAACAGAGTCAGAGGTACAGGGTACAGGCCTCTATGGACAGATATGTTGTGCGACAGAAGTCCAGTGACTCAAGCTGGTCCTAGTGGCATTAAAAGAAGAACGGAAGTAACCCCGGAAAAGGACTTGCTATCTCAGTAGTAGTACCAGTTACCAGTAACCAGTGTACCAGTAGATGACTCACTACCAACCGTCTGCGTGAATCATTGACTGTTATTCATATTGCTGCTGACCATAGCAGGATTTCAAACACCCCTCACCCTGTAGGCACTTGTGGGTCAGTCAAAGACAGGGAGCAGAGAGAGGCAGGTCGGCTGTTGGCGCTTCCCATACTTCCCGTTACATATTATACGTACAAACCAGCCTACGTGAATATTTTTACCCCATCCACGTTATCGAAACCCACATGACAAATTGGTGACAGCGGTGTGGGCGTGGATTTAAGGGTAATTCAGACGTTAGAAGACTGTTTGTGGGGTCCCGGCAGGTCAGAGGTGAACCGTGCCACCTCCATCTAGCCGCTTACCCTCACTCTCCTCCACCCTGTGTCACTCCAGCCTGCAAGCCTGTTGCAGCCGTTTTTCAAGCTTCCTGGCTTAGTTCGTGTGCTAATTGCTTCAATCTCCGAGGGGTTGACCCGGATTTTGCAATTAAACCAGTCAGTAAGCCAGACTGTGGAAGTGAATGCTAGTCAGCCTGCCTCAGCCTACCATCCAGCCTGTCTCCTGTCATCCACCTGCTCCTTCATGCTGTGTGCATCGTTACACGTCTTCCAGGCAGCCATTCTCGTGGGTTAAGCCAGTCAGCCAACCCAGCTGAGAGAGAGAAGTAAGCCACACAAGTTCCTCTGAAGTATTGTCTCATATATCGCCAGTTGGATGCTGCTAAGAGTGATTTTCACCATTCCTGTGGCATAGAGTGGCTTAGTTAATTAAGCCACCTTCGTGGGTAGTGAGTGGAGTGTGCGCCAGTGAGCAACAGCGAGTGAGTCACGCTCCCTTCACCCACCCGCCACCCACTCTTCACTCATCTACCTGTGGCTTTTTCCACCCTTGTACCGGGTCCTAGTACTGTTTTGGCTCACATAATTGGTCAAGAGATTGTAGCTGGCGCCAACGATAAAGCCAGTTATGTGAGTTCACCTAGAAAGCGCATTTCTTCGACAACAGTGTGAGTGTAGGAGGCGTCATTACCCGCACAGGACGTCTTCCCCTCATCACTAGTCACTCCGTCTACTACTCCAGACTTCAGTGATAATTTTCTGTTTAGAGACATTTTTCTTGCATTTAAAGACATTTGCATGTGTGAGACATTTATAGTGAATTTCTTGTGTACTCTAAGCCTTGTGTTTTCAGTGCAGACTCAGTGTTTCTTTGACTCATTATTTTTGCAATATTTTTCAGTGTTATCGCTCATCTCATACTTTTATGTTTTTTTTTTTTATGCTACTCTCTGTCTGTAGTAAGTATTATTGTGTAGTGTACCAGTCAGTCACTCCGTGTGAAGTAATTCAATTTTTTTTTATTATCTTGTATTCTTTCAACATTGTATTCTCCAGTATTTGCCACTATTGTAGTTCATGCAGTGTTATTCACCCCAGGATACTAAATCATCCATTTATTTCTGTGTGTACCTTTTTTTCGTATGCCAGCAGTGTCTCATTCCCTGATCTTTTCGCAGACTTCTGTACCATTATTTTTGCTAGCAATTTTTGTCGTATCAGTCACAGCAAGATTTTGTTGTAAAAATATACTAAAAAAAATGAATAAGTGAATATGTTGTGTGTGCCCCGCCACTTGTAAGTGTTGTGTGCCCCGCCACTTGTAAGTGTTGTGTGCCCCACCACTTGTAAGTGTTACACTTCCAGTTTTGTTTCTTGTTTTATTTTTATTCATATTTTTCATATTTCTTTGAACAAATTCACTCTTAGTGTAATTTCAATTTCTTTTTTAATGTAAAGTGTTTTCTTTACTCTGTTTGAGTAAATTGTTTTGTCTAATTTACAATTAAGAGTTAAAGTGTTCAATCAGTTTTTCTTCATATTTTTATTTTATTATTTAACCTACATTTTCCCAGTGTAACTTTTATTACTGCATTGATTATTTCTGCACCTTATTTTGTTGCACTTGTTCTGCAGTGAATTATTTTGTTGCACTTGTTCTGCAGTGAATTATTTTGTTGCACTTGTTCTGCAGTGAATTATTTTGTTGCACTTGTTCTGCAGTGAATTATTTTGTTGCACTTGTTCTGCAGTGAATTATTTTGTTGCACTTGTTCTGCAGTGAATTATTTTCTTTTATTGATATTTTTATGCATTATTATTCTCAGTTCATTATTGTTTGAGTCTTGTTTTTCATTTTATTATTTTTCCTGACATTGTCTGTATTATATTTTAATTTTGTTTATGCATTCTTAGAAAATATTTAAATTTCCCAGTTATCTCTCTTTGCATACAATTTAGTGATTTTATTTTATACTTTTACATTGATTTACAGTTTTATTAGTTAATTTTTTTATTAGCAAGAGTACAGACAGCTCATTTTGCATTTAATTCAGCCTCCAGTAATATTTCTACTTGTAAATTTCAATGTGTTCCTTTATCTTGCCCAGTTGAGTTGTTCTTCCTCTTGCAGTGTATCGTAGACATTTTTTTTATTACTTCTGCAGAATTAGTTGCATCTCTTTTATTTCAATTTTAGCATTTTGTATCATTTTTATTATTCATTATTTTTGCCTTATTTGTTCTTGTGCAACTTCTTTGCCATTATGTCTCACATACCGTCAAGTGATACTTTAATGAATGGCGACACTCAGACCTCTCAGGCTACTGCTGCTCCTGTCATCAGTCCTCATAGTTCCTTATCGACTGACAGACCGACCCAGACACTGAGACACTACAGTTTTACTCGTGATTCCCTTGATGCGTTACCTTTATTCAATGGCCATGTACATAGTCTTGAAGAATGGTTTACTGCCATTTGTTCTCCTGTTAATGCTCTAGTTGACGGTCCTCCTTCAGAGGAAAGTCTTATCAGACTTGCGAAAGAAGCTCTTCATCGGTCCCCTGCTGCTGTTCACGTTGTTGATCTCCTTGAAATGCGAGACTTCAGGAATCTTACTAAGTGGTCACAATATGAGGAACTGATTCGTTCTTTCTTTGTACCAGTAAAAACAGCTGATCCATATGTCGTTCTTCGGGAACTAGTGAATGCTACACCCATGACTAATGAATCATTGAGTGCCTTTGCTGTTAGATTAGACAAACTTTTATCATCATTTATCAATGCTGTCCAGTCCTCAGCTTTTGTCCCTGACGAGGATAAACCATCCACAGCATCGTTTGCTAAAATAGCAGCTTTTGGAGCAATCAAAGAACTAATGCCGCCTACTTCCGTGTGTGCTTATGAGGCTAATCCTCCAACTGTGACGATGGAACCACTTACAGCCCTAAATCATGTACGTTCCTTGTGCCCCCAGGGTACTTTCCCCATGTATCAAAAGTAATTTCACACCTATGCCTCAGTCTGCACCACCTCTTGTTTGTGTCACAGCGACAAATCGTGGTCGTCAACCATCTCAGCGATTACCAAGGACCAGTGTACAGAGTCAGTATAAACCTCGTAGTATTCATAGTACATTCAGTAACCATAGTCAGCGGACTTGTTACAACTGTGGGTTCCGTGGCCATATTGCAATTAACCCGTTGACTGTCGCTGTCGTATATATGTCTTACGAGGTACCGTGTTTGACGTATATATACTCAAAAATTCTAGCGGCTTCAAATCAAGCAGGAGAAAGCTGGTAGGCCCACATGTGAGAGAATGGGTCTGTGTGGTCAGTGTGCACCATATAAAAAAAATCCTGGAGCACGCAGTGCATAATGAGAAAAAAAAAACTCTGACCGTTTTTTTTAAAATTAAAATGCCGACTTTGTGGTCTATTTTCGTATAGTATTTATTGTTGTATTCTCGTTTTCTTGGTCTCATTTGATAGAATGGAAAACATATTATAGAAATAGAGGTGATTTTGATTGATTTTACTATAAAAAGAACCTAGAAATGGAGCTCAAACTTGGGGAAATGTTTGATTTTTGCCAATGTTCAAAAGTAAACAAATGATGCCATTGTCCAATAAATGTCCAACTAGCCATTCTAATATGCAGTCATGGATGGGTTGATGTTATTTATACAATTATTACAGTATTGCAGTAGTCTGCATAATAGTAAGTCTTCTATTTTTTTGTTTGAAAAAAAAATTCAAAATAGAAAGCAAGAGTAATATTAGAGGGGCCTGGAGACGTGACTGATGAGCAAAGAAAATGTTATTCTAGAGCCAGGAATGTCTGCATTGTTCATTCTGGACCTTATTTTGAAACTGTCATATTTTTTAGTTTTCGTGAAATTGGCCAAATTGCAAATTTCTGACCACATTATTAGGTAGTTGAAATCGGTAAATGGGCAGTTTCTTGTACTCAATCGATAGAAAAAATAGAGTTCTAAAGAAATAGCTATGAGTTTGGGCGACTGGAATAATGGAATTAGCTGAAAATAGGGCTCAAAATGGGCGAAATCGCCGATTTGTAAACAGCGCTGAGGTCGCTAACTTCGCGAGAGCATAATTCCGCCAGTTTTCCATCAAATTTCGTTTTTTTGGTGTCATTACACCATCTATCATTTCATAAGAAAAAATAATTTTTTTTTTTTAAATTTTGCGACACCAGGAGACACCTCAGGATTGGGGGTTGCGACAGTCAAAGGGTTAATTGTCCTGATAGTTACCCTAAGAGGCGTCATACTGATGATGAGTACCAGTCAGATCTTCCCTACTGTACTTATCATAGAATACATGGACATGACACATCTGAGAGCAATGCTCTCTACAACCTTCAGTACTCTAGGTCTTTCCGTGGCCGTTCCAACCACAGAACCCGTAGAGGAAACAGACATCGTGGTTCTCAAACTAACCAGAACCAGGCTCATTCTTCCAATTCGGGGGAATTTGAGCGCCCCAGTCAAACCGTCCCATGGTGACAGTAGGTGATAATGAGTACATCATCCCCATTCACAATTCCTTTGAAGCCTTAAGCAGTCTTGAGAATGACAATCCTGCTGATGATGTTGCTTCACACGTCTCTGACGTAGATGATTTTGGGGATGAAGTGGAACAAATCTTTTCTGATGACAATCCACCCTTTTGTTTGCACATAACTTCCAATGCAACCATAGGCCCTATAGTGCAAGCATCTGTTCATAATGCGCCCATTCATTTGTTCATGGACTCTGGTGCGCAAGTCAATATTATAAGGTCTAGTTTGTTTAGGGATAAGCACTTACGACATGTCCTTCTCGTAGAACCGACTCATGTGTCCTCCCTTAGTGGAGTAGCTGGTTCTCACCTGCGTGTCCGAGGTCGGACTTCCCTCACTTTTTCTATCCAAGGTAGAGACTTCACTGCTTCCTTCCTTGTTGTTGACCAGATTACTTTCCCTGGTGACCTTCTACTGGGATTTGCTTCCATGCGAGACTTACGCATTGTGCTAGACCCTTATCGATGGCATGCCCAAATTGATGACTTGATCGTACCATTTTGGGGTTACCAGCTTGGATCCGAGATCTGCCATACTGCCGCAGAGTATGACATTCGAATTAAGTCCTTACAGGCCAGTACATTTTCCAGTAGCGTACCCAAGCGGTCAGGCGCTGATGATCCTGTCTGTGTTCTTGCAACTTCAGACTTGCAAGATAGTGTGAGTTACCTCAAGTGTCCGAGGACGCTCTGACTACCTTGAGTGCTGAGTCTATCCCTGCAATGTCTGCTAGTTCAAGTAGTAGTTTCTCCACAGGGGATGCCTTGTCGGAAAACGATTACCTGCAACTAGTAATGCCATCTCTTGTTGATGTCACATGCCGTCTGCAGAAAGACATTTCTGTCGCGGCTAGTGCCCTCACTAGAGTGTCTGTTGTTGTTCCTAGTGTTCCAGATGGTGATAACGTCCTAGTTGACAGTGATTCTTGCAAAGTAAAAGATCTATTTGTTGAACCATCCTTACATGTTGTAAGAGAGAGAGTAAGATCCATTTCTTCCTAGCTAACACTTCTGGTCACAGTGTTCATCTCAGAGCAAATACCAATCTTGTTGACCTTGTTCGCTATCCTTACCCTGTTCAGGTAGAGGATGAGTTGTCACCTGACCAGTGGGTCGGTGCTATTTCTACCGGGGAGACCTCATCCACTTCACTGTATCAACCTGTTCCACCAGTTGAGGAGAAAGACTTAGCTCCCACTGACTTCCCAGATGAAGTCAAGCGTTTGTTGACTCTGTTGAACAAATGTCGTAAAGCCATTGCCTTACCAGGTGAGAAGATGGGTATAACGAACTTATTGTCCCATCGTATTCCACTTGAACCTGGTACTAGACCTATCTATATACCTGCGTACAGAATGCCTCATTCACAAGTTGCTGTCACAGAAGAATTGATCAATCAAATGCTTGATGATGGAGTTATTGCACCTAGCAATTCACCTTGGAATGCGCTCTTGATCCTAGTACCTAAGAAGGATGGTACTTGGCGCCCAGTGATTGACTTTAGGAAGTTAAATGCGAAAACTATTCCAGATCGTTTCCCACTCCCTGTACTGGGTGATCCTAATGGAAGGGGATTTCCCTTCTAAACAATAAGTTCGACACTCTCCCCTCCTCCCATCCCATCAATCATCACCAGATCTTCATTAACCCTTTGAGGGTCGGCAGGTCCTCTCAGAGACTTGTTCTCAGGGTTGGCCAAATTTCAAAAAAAAAAATTATTTTTTCTTATGAAAAGATAGAGAATCTTTTCCCGATCATAATGACACCAAAAGTATGAAATTTTATGGAAAACTTATGGAATTATGCTCTTGCGAAGTTAGTGGTCTCGACGATGTTTAAACATCGGCGATTTTGCCCACTTTGAGCCCAATTTTCGGCCAATTCAAGTGTACTAGTCGACAAAAGTCATAACTATTTCGCTAGAACTTCATTTTTTCTATCGAATGAGTACAAGAAACCGCCCATTTACCGATTTCAACTATCCAATAAAGTGGTCAGAATTTAGCAATTTTGAAAATTTCACACAAATTTCAAAAGATGCCAATTTCCGAATAGGGTCCAGAATAAACAAGAAAGACATTCCTGGCACTAAAATAACAAGTTCTCTGTTCGTTAGTCACATCCCCAGGCCCCTCTTATACAGTGGTCCCTCAATAATTGTCCGGCCTGAAAGTCGTCCATTTCGGAAATACAGTGGACCCCTGCATAGCGATATTAATCCGTGCAAGAGAACTCATTGTTATGCGAAATTATCGTTATGCGAATGAATTTTCCCCATAAGAAATAATGGAAATCAAATTAATCCGTGCAAGACACCCAAAAGTATGAAAAAAAAATTTTACCACATGAAATATACATTTTCCTACACACAAAGAGAAGGATACATGCACAATAGTAGAGTAGTACATGCACAATATATATTGTGCATGTACTACTCTACTAAATGAAGAATAAATGACACTTACCTTTATTGAAGATGCAGCAATGACTGATGAGACACTGTGTCCTGGGAGTGCCTTTTCCTCCTGAGTACTGTAGGTCCTGTTTGGCATTTTCTTCCAGAACAGGCCTTATCACACTGTGTATGCCACTACGATTCTTAAATCTCTCAAACCAACCTTTGCTGGCTTTAAATTCACCAATATGAGCACTAGTTCCAGGCATTTTTCCCTGTTCACCTGGGTGTTAGTCGACTGATGTGGGTTGCATCCTGGGAGACAAGATTAAGGACCCCAATGGAAATAAGTTAGACAGTCTTCGATGACACTGACTTTTTTGGGTTATCCTGGGTGGCAAATCCTCTGGGGTTAATTGTTTCTTGGTATTCTCAATAAGCCACACCAACAACGGTGCTACAGCAGCAGCAGCAGCAGCTGACAGTGCTACAGCAGCAGCAGACGATGCTACAGCAGCAGCAGACGGTACTACAGCAGCAGCAGACAATGCTACAGCAGCAGCAGACGGTACTACAGCAGCAGCAGCAGCTGACGGTGGTACAGCAGCAGCAGCAGCTGACAGTGCTACAGCAGCAGCAGACGATGCTACAGCAGCAGCAGACGGTACTACAGCAGCAGCAGCAGCTGATGGTGGTACAGCAGCAGCAGCAGCTGACAGTGCTACAGCAGCAGCAGACGATGCTACAGCAGCAGCAGACGATGCTACAGCAGCAGCAGACGGTACTACAGCAGCAGCAGACGGTACTACAGCAGCAGCAGCAGCAGCTGACGGTGCTACAACAGCAGCAGCAGCTGACGGTGGTACAACAGCAGCAGCAGCAGCTGACAGTGCAGCAGTAGCAGCTGACGGTGGTACAGCAGCAGCAGCAGCTGTACCACCAATAGTAGCGATGGTTGATTGGGGCTTATTATACAACCTGGCCAGCTCGGAGACACGCACTCCACTTTCATACTTATCAATGATCTTTTTCTTCATCTCTATAGTAATTCTCACCCTTATTGCTGTAGGGTTGGCACTAGAAGCTTTCTTGGGGCCCATGGTCACTTATTTTGCAGATAAAATCACCAAAAACACTGTAATAATACGAAATGTTCCGATTGTATGCTTGGATGTTACTGCGGAGGCTGGCTGGTAAACAATGCCACCGGCGGAACATGTGAGCGTGGCTCAGGTCGCACATAGACGCGTTGAGTGGGTTTTTTAGCGGTATGCGAGGCAAAATCTTAGCAATTAAATGTAGCGGTATGCCGATTTAACGTTATGTAAGGACAACGGTATGCGGGGGTCCACTGTAGTCCTGTTATTTCATCTAAATATTGGCTCGCAAATGGTCCAGTAACTCGCTAATAGTCCTTCGTCCAGGATGCGTACTCATGCTCTGAGCCACCTCGGCCTTCCCTTCCCAGCCAGTGTGCCATTGTTTACCAGTGAGTGATGGTCCCCTCACGTGCTCCAGCGAAATATTTCATAATATTCCATTTATTTTAGTGCTTGCAAGTGGTAAATAAGCTACCATGGCTCCAAAGAAAGCTCCTAGTGCCAAGCCTTTGGTAAAGAAGGTGAGAAATATAATTGAATCTAAGACAAACATTATTGAACAATATGATAGTGGCATACGTGTGGGCGAACTGGCCAGGATGTATAACAAATCCCGTACAACCATATCTTCCATCATAGCCAAGAAAAAAGAAATCAAGGACGCTGTTGTTGCAAAGGGGGTAAATATGCTGACAAAAATGAGATCACCAGTACTCGAAGATGTTGAGAAGTTATTATTGGTGTGGATAAACGAGAAACAATTAGCAGGAGATACAGTGGACCCCCGCATACCGTTGGCCTTACATAACGTTAAATCCGCATACCAATACATTTTATCGCTAAGATTTTGCCTCGCATACCGCTAAAAAACCCGCTCAACGCTGTTCGTCCGAGACGCGTCTAATGTGTGGCCTTAGCCAGCCTCACATGTTCCGCCGGTGGCATTGTTTACCAGCCAGCCTCCGCGGTAAAATCCAAGCATACAATCGGAACATTTCGTATTATTACAGTGTTTTTGGTGATTTTATCTGCAAAATAAGTGACCATGGGCCCCAAGAAAGCTTCTAGTGCCAACCCTACAGGAATAAGGGTGAGAATTACTATACAGACGAAGAAAGAGATCACTGATAAGTATGAAAGTGGAGTGCGTGTCTCCGAGCTGGCCAGGTTGTATAATAAACCCCAGTCAACCATCACTACTATTGTGGGCAACAAAAAGGCAATCAAGGAAGCTGTTCTTGCCAAAGGTTCAACTGTGTTTTCGAAACAGAGATCGCAAGTGATGGAAGATGTTGAGAGACTCTTATTGGTGTGGATAAATGAAAAACAGATAGCAGGAGATAGCATCTCTCAAGTGATCATAAGTGAAAAGGCTAGGAAGTTGCATCAGGATTTAATTAAAAAAATGCCTGCAACTAGTGATGATGTGAGTGAATTTAAGGCCAGCAAAGGTTGGTTTGAGAGATTTAAGAAGTGTACTGGCATACATAGTGTGATAAGGCATGGTGAGGCTGCCAGTTCGGACCACAAAGCAGCTGAAAAATATGTGCAGGAATTCAAGGAGTACATAGACAGTGAAGGACTGAAACCTGAACAAGTGTTTAATTGTGATGAAACAGGCCTGTTTTGGAAGAAAATGCCAAGCAGGACCTACATTACTCAGGAGGAAAAGGCACTCCCAGGACATAAGCCTATGAAAGACAGGCTTACTCTGTTGATGTGTTCCAATGCTAGTGGTGATTGCAAAGTGAAGCCTTTATTAGTGTATCACTCAGAAACTCCCAGAGCGTTCAGGCAAAAGAATATCCTCAAGGCTAATTTGTGTGTGCTGTGGAGGGCAAACAGTAAGGCATGGGTCACTAGGGACTTTTTCTATGACTGGTTACACCATGCATTTGCCCCCAATGTGAAAGATTACCTAACTGAAAAGAAATTAGACCTTAAGTGCCTCCTGGTGTTAGACAATGCCCCTGGTAATCCTACAGACGTGGCAGAGCGACTTTATGGAGACATGAAGTTCATTAAGGTGAAGTTTTTGCCTCCTAATACCACTCCTCTCCTGCAGCCCATGGACCAGCAGGTTATTGCAAACTTCAAAAAACTGTACACAAAAGCTCTGTTTGAAAGGTGCTTTGTAGTGACCTCAGAAACTCAACTGACTCTAAGAGAGTTTTGGAGAGATCAGTTTAATATCCTAAATTGTGTAAACCTTATAGGTAAGGCTTGGGAGGGAGTGACTAAGAGGACCTTGAACTCTGCTTGGAAGAAACTGTGGCCAGAATGTGTAGACCAAAGGGATTTTGAAGGATTTGAGGCTAACCCTGAGAGGAGTATGCCAGTTGAGGAATCAATTGTGGCATTGGGGAAGTCCTTGGGGTTGGAGGTTAGTGGGGATGATGTGGAAGAGTTGGTGGAGGAGGACAATGAAGAACTAACCACTGATGAGCTGCTAGATCAACTTCAACAGCAAGAGGCCAGACCTGAGAAAACTGGTTCGGAGGAGGGGAGAGAGAAATTGAAGAAGTTGCCTACTACAAAGATTAAGGAAATCTGTGCAATGTGGCTGAAAGTGCAAACCTTTATGGATGAAAATCACCCTCACACAGCTATTGCAAGCCGTGCTGGTGACTATTACACTGACAATGTTGTGAAACACTTTACGGAAGTCATAAAGGAACGAGAGGTACAGGCCACTATGGACAGATATGTTGTGCGACAGAAGTCCAGTGACTCTGAAGCTGGTCCAAGTGGCATTAAAAGAAGAAGGGAAGTACCCTCAGAAAAGGACTTGACACCTCAAGTCTTAATGGAAGGGGATTCCCCTTCTAAACACTAAGACTCTCCTCCTCCCATCCCATCAATCATCACCAGATCTTCAATAAAGGTAAGTGTCATGTAATTGTGCATGCCTTTTTCAGTTTGTGTGTATTAAAATTAATATTTCATGTGGTAAAAATGTTTTTTTTTCATACTTTGGGGTGTCTTGCACGGATTAATTTGATTTCCATTATTTCTTATGGGGAAAATTCATCCGCATAACGATAATTTCGCATAACAATGAGCTCTCATGAATGGATTAATATCGTTATGCGGGGGTCCACTGTAGTCTTATGACGTCGCTTATTTGTGAAAAGGCTAGGCAGTTGCATGACGATTTGGTAAAGAAATTGCCTGCAACTATTGGTGATGTGAGTGAATTTAAGGCCAGCAAAGGCTGGTTTGAGAGATTTAAGAAGCGTACTGGCATACACAGTGTGGTAAGGCATGGTGAGGCTGCCAGTTTGGACCACAAGGCGGCTGAAAAATATGTGCATGAATTCAAGGAGTTCATAAACAGTGAAGGACTGAAACCCGAACAAGTGTTCAATTGTGATGAAACAGGCCTCTTTTGGAAGAAAATGCCAAAGAGGACCTACATTACTCAGGAAGAAAAGGCGCTGCCAGGACACAAGCCTATGAAAGACAGGCTGACGCTAATGTTCTGTGCTAATGCTAGTGTGGATTTCAAAGTGAAGCTGTTACTAGTGTACCATTCTGAAAAATCATAGTGTTCAAGAAAAACAATGTTATGAAGAGTAAATTGTGTCTTTTGGATATTTAATAGTAAGGCATGGGTCACAAGGGACATTTTCGTCGAGTGGTTCAATGAAGTGTTTGGCCCTAGTGTGAAGAATTGCCTCCTGGAAAAGAAAATGGATCTCAAGTGCCTAGTAGTAATGGACAATGCACCTGCTCATCCTCCAAACTTGGATGACCTAATTCTGAAGGAGCTTGGGTTCATCACAGTAAAGTTCTTGCCCCTGAATACCACTCCTCTCCTCCAGCCCATGGACCAGCAGGTCATTGCAAACTTTAAAAAACTCTACACCAAAGCAATGTTTGAAAGGTGCTTGAATGTGACCTCAGACACTCACTTGACCCTACGAGATTTTTGGAAAGAACACTTCAGTATTCTCCATTGCGTAAGCTTTATAGGTAAGGCTTGGGAGGGAGTGACTACCAGGACTTTGAACTCTGCTTGGAGAAAATTGTGGCCAGATTGTGTCCACAAGAGGGATTTTGAAGGGTTTGAGGCAGCCCATGATGAGCCTATGTCAGTTGTGAACTCTACTGTCGCACTGGGGAGTTCCATGGGGTTGGATGTGAGTTTGGAGGATGTGGAAGAGTTGGTGGAGGACCACAACAAGAGCTAACCACTGAGGAGCTGCAAGAGCTTCAGCCGGAAGAGCAACAGATCGCAGCTCAGAATCTTGCTGCAGAGGAGGAGGAAGAGAGATGGAAGAAGGTGCCTTCTTCAGAAATTAAGGAGATTTTTGAAATGTGGGGTAGGATGGAAAGATTTATGGAGAAACATCACCCAGAGAAGGATGTTGCAAGCCATATCGACAACTTGCACAGTGACAAGAGTCTTGGCCCATTTTAGGGAAGTTTTAAAGAGACACCAGAAACAGAGCTCTCTGGACAGTTTTTTTTGCGAGACAGGACTCCAGTGACTCTCAAGGTGGTCCTAGTGGCATTAAGAAACAGAGAAGAGAAGTAACCCCAGAAAAGCAATTGGTACCCAAGGTGTTGATGGAAAGGGATTCCCCTTCCAAACAGTAAATAATCCAATCTGTCTCTTCCTCCAGTCTTCCATACACAAAGAAGAATTGCCAATAAAGGTAAGTGTTATTCTGTTAATGTTTAATTCATCATGTGCCACTGTATTGTTTATGTACTACATCTATATTTCATGTAAAAAAATTTTTTGTTTTAATACTTCTGGGTGTCAGGAACGGATTAATTGAATTTACATTACAGTGGACCCCCGGTTAACCCTTTCAGGGTCCAAGGCCCAAATCTGGAGTCACGCACCAGTGTCCAAGAATTTTCAAAAAAAAAATTTGTTATTTTTTCTTATGAAATCGTAGAGAATCTTTTTGTGAAGGTAATAAAACAAAAAGTACGAAATTTGGTGGAAAATTGACGAAATTATGCTCTCGCGAATTTTGATGTGTCAGCGATATTTACGAATCGGTGATTTTGCCGACTTTGACTCCCATTTTAGGCCATTTACATTATTCCAATCAACCAAATTCTTAGCTATTTCACTAGTATTACTTCTATTCTATCGATTGAGCACAAGAAATAGCCAAGTCAACTGTTTCAACTACAAAATAAAGTGATCGGAATTTGTTAATTTGGCCAATTTAACCCTTTCAGGGTCCAAGGCCCAAATCTGGAGTCACGCACCAGTGTCCAAGAATTTTCAAAAAAAAAATTTGTTATTTTTTCTTATGAAATCGTAGAGAATCTTTTTGTGAAGGTAATAAAACAAAAAGTACGAAATTTGGTGGAAAATTGACGAAATTATGCTCTCGCAAATTTTGATGTGTCAGCGATATTTACGAATCGGCGATTTTGCCGACTTTGACTCCCATTTTAGGCCAATTACATTATTCCAATCAACCAAATTCTTAGCTATTTCACTAGTATTACTTCTATTCTATCGATTGAGCACAAGAAATCGCCAAGTCAACTGTTTCAACTACAAAATAAAGTGATCGGAAATTGTTAATTTGGCCAATTTAACACAAAGTTCAAAATATTCCAATTTCAAAATAGGGTCCAGAATGAACAATGTAGGCATTCCTGGCACTAAACTAACATTTCCTCTGTTCATTAGTTATGTTTTGAGGCTTTACAAATAAATTCCATTTTGATTTTTTATTCACATAATGAATTTTTATTCACACCAAAAAATAGAAGATTTACTGTTATGCAATACTGTAATAATTGTATAAATATCATCACCATATTTGTGAATGTATATTAGACCCACCAGCTGACGTGTATTAGACGTGTGAGGTCGTTTGTTTACTCTTGAATATCGGCAAAAATTTAACATTTCTGCTACTTTGAGCTCAGTTTCAAGCCATTTCCAGTGCTAAAACCAATCAAAATCATCTCTATTTCTGTAATATGTCTTCCATTCTATCAAATGAGACCAAGAAATCGCAAATACAACTATAAAAAACATACGAAAAAACACTGCAAAGTTGCTGTTTTAATCGAAAAATCATGATTTAATTTTTTTTCTCTCATTATACACAGTGTGCTGCAGGATCTGTTTTATGTGGTGCACACATACCACATAGATGTATTCTCTCATATCTAGGCCCAAATGTACCACTCACAGTTTATCAGAGTGAGCTGAGCTCATGGCGTAGATCTACGGTTTGGACCCTGAACGTAAAGCCGTAGATCTACGGGACGGACCCTGAAAGGGTTAACACAAAGTTCAAAATATTCCAATTTCAAAATAGGGTCCAGAATGAACAATGTAGGCATTCCTGGCACTAAACTAACATTTCCTCTGTTCATTAGTTATGTTTTGAGGCTTTACAAATAAATTCCATTTTGATTTTTTATTCACATAATGAATTTTTATTCACACCAAAAAATAGAAGATTTACTGTTATGCAATACTGTAATAATTGTATAAATATCATCACCATATTTGTGAATGTATATTAGACCCACCAGCTGACGTGTATTAGACGTGTGAGGTCGTTTGTTTACTCTTGAATATCGGCAAAAATTTAACATTTCCGCTACTTTGAGCTCAGTTTCAAGCCATTTCCAATGCTAAAACCAATCAAAATCATCTCTATTTCTGTAATATGTCTTCCATTCTATCAAATGAGACCAAGAAATCGCAAATACAACTATAAAAAACATACGAAAAAACACTGCAAAGTTGCTGTTTTAATCGAAAAATCATGATTTAATTTTTTTTCTCTCATTATACACAGTGTGCTGCAGGATCTGTTTTATGTGGTGCACACATACCACATAGATGTATTCTCTCATATCTAGGCCCAAATGTACCACTCACAGTTTATCAGAGTGAGCTGAGCTCATGGCGTAGATCTACGGTTTGGACCCTGAACGTAAAGCCGTAGATCTACGGGACGGACCCTGAAAGGGTTAACGATATTTTTTCATTCCAGAAGTATGCTCAGGTGCCAGTACTGACCGAATTTGTTCCCATAAGGAATATTGTGAAGTAGATTAGTCCATTTCAGACCCCCAAACATACACGTACAAGCGCACTTACATAAATACACTTACATAATTGGTCGCATTGGGAGGTGATCGTTAAGCGGGGGTCCACTGTATTTCTTATGGGGAAAATTGATTCGTAAATCGTCCATTTCGATAATAGTCCCACTTCCAGGAACGGATTATGGACGATAAATGAGGGACCACTGTATTTCTTTGGCTTTCCAAATAAGATTTACTGTTATGCAGACTACTGCATTAGTGTAGAAATGGTATAAATAATATCAGCGCACTACTGCATTAGTGTAGAAATGGTATAAATAATATCAGCGCACTTGTGAAAGAATATTAGACTCACCAGTTGATGTGTATTGGATGCTTGGCATTTGATGGTTCTGACCAGAGCTTTGATAAGATGGGAGGGAGGAAGAGGGATGGGTAAGGATGAAATGTAGGAAAGGTTGGGGAGGGAGGAGGGGTAGGTGGGGTTATAAAAGAGAAGTGGCCTATCCACTTTGGCGTAATTTGAATATGTGTGTGAGCAAATTGAGTAATTTGTAAAGAGGTTGGTTTTATGAGTGGGGTATGCCTCCTACCCATCAGTTGCACACTGCTATATTGTTGTTATACCAGTGCATCAATGAATTGGAAGGATGCATACTGCTTACAATTGCTTTTTATTTTTTTTATTTTTTTCGCAAGAGGTTGGTCAGAAGGGTGCAGCTGCAGGCGGAGGTTGCCAGGCATTTGATGGAGGTTGGTAGCTCACCTGGAGTTGGCCGGCAAGGCAGTGACTGAGGTGGTGTCCTACTGGAGGGTAGCTGTAGGTGCAACAAGGTTAGTTATGCAGTGTAGGTTGATAGAAGTGGGTCACCCGGAGATGGGGAGCGTTAGTCCGTGTTACTGGACGTAGAATGGTTCCGAAGGTATCCAATCATCTTCTGCGGGGAGGTCGCTCAAGATTTTCAGTCGAGGGAAGTTCTCTTTGTGGATGAAGCGTCGAACTCTTTGTTGGAGGGTCATTCTTTGGGATCTGTGGGGAGGGGGTGGTGATGGTATAGTCGGTCGTGTTCACTGGTTGAGGGGGGTTCTCTCTGTCGGGCACATAAAGTTCCTGCATGTCATATAGTTGTCTCTTAGTAAGTTTGTCTAACCAGACATTGATTGCAGGGATTCTCTGTTGCATGTGTAGGTCCTCAGACCTGATTCTGTCTCTGAGTCTGGTGTTGGTGATGAAGCGGAGGGCTTTGTTTTGGACTCTTTGGAGTTTTAGCATGTTGGTTTTGGTTGTGAGCGACATGGGTACACAGGGGTATTCCAGCAGAGGTCTGATCATCATCTTGTACAGGTGTAGTTTGATGTGGGGAGGGGCTGCTTTGAATCGATAAAGTTGGCCAAGGCGGGCTTTCGCTAGGTTTACTTTTTTGGTTATGTGGGTTGTAGAGTTGAGCAATCTGCCGATCTCGTATCCTAGGAGCTTAGGACGCTTGGCATGATTTGTTTACTTTTGAACTTTGGTAAAAATTGAACATTTCTGCTACTTTGAGCTCAATTTCAAGGTACTTCTCATTGTAAAACCAGTCAAAATCATCTCAATTTCTGTAATATGTCTTCCATTCTATAAAATGAGACCAAGAAAACTAGAATACAACAATAAATACCATACGAAAATACAGTGCAAAGTCGCTGTTTTAATCCAAAAACACGGTCAAAGTTTTTTTCTCATTACGCACTGTGTGCTGCAGGATTTTTTTTATACTGCGCACACTGACCACATAGACCCATTCTTTCATATGTAAGCCTACCAGCTTTCTCTCACTAGATTTGAGGGCACTAGATTTTAGGCGTACTAGTACGTCAAAAACCCTGGATCATAAGCTGTACTAGTATGCCCGAAACCCCCAAAGGGTTAAAGGTAAGTGTCATGCATTCTATTGTTAGTAGAGTACTACAAACTGTGCATGTCTTCTTCAGTTTGTGTGCATTAAACTTAATATTTCATGTGGTAAAATTTTGTTTCATACTTTTGGGTGTCTTGCACAGATTAATTTGATTTCCATTATTTCTTATGGGGAAAATTAATTTGGCTTTCGATAATTTTGGCATACAATGAGCTCTCAGGAATGGATTAATATTGAATACAGGGGGTCCACTGTATATCCAAAACCAGACCACTTTTGCAATCACACAATACAAATAACTTTATACCAGTGTTTCCTCTTGCTTGGTATGTACTGCTTGAATGAGAGTCTCCTTTGAACAGAATCAAAGACTCATCAATAACTAGCTTCCTGAAGGGATAAAAATACACACAGCACTTTTGTTTCAGGTACATAAACACATTTCTGATCTTATATAACCTGTCGCTTCTGTCAGGCCTTGTTTTGTCTGAAAAGTGTAGCATACGTAACAGTAGCACAAATCTATTCACTGGTATAATGTCACTGAAAGCTGGGGTTGAAATCAGGTGGTCTGTCAACCAGTATGTGTTGACACTGTGCTTACACACACGTGGCATAAGCATTATTGTGGCAAAGAACAGATACATCTCTGCCACAGTTGTGTCATTCCACTGGTGTAGGCGTGATCTTGGTAAAAGAATTGTATTTGCCATGGTGTACTCAAAGTATGTATTGCTTTCCCTCACAATAATGTCCATTAGGGTTCATCGAAGAACAACTGAAAGCATTCCAGTTCAGTGGCATTGTTTCTAAGTGTACATGATGGCCGTATTCCACTTTGTATTTCATCAAAGTCATGGGGACTGGGAACAAACTCGTCACCTTGCTGCCAATCCCAGATGCGGTCAGCTGGTGGGTTCTGGATATTGAAACGTAGTTGAGGTTGTGGTTGTGGATGTTGTGGGAGCGTGGGTTGGGTGAGACTGGTTGTGGTTGTACAGAGTCAGCAGCGTCGGTAGTAGCATGGCCCGCTGCAGGTGCCACATGACTCATGCCACCATCACTATCACCACCACCACCTGCTGCCTCACTTACATCATTCATACCCATCGTAACAATATCGTCACCTTCACTATCAGTTTGTGGTGTAGGGCCACGGGATGTGCTCCGAGATTTACTCCTTCCCCTTGGAACAGCATATGACACACTACCAGACCACATGCTATGTCGTATATACTGCCGCTTCACTGGGGAATATTCACCCTCACTGTCACAACTAGAACTGCTTTCAATAGCTTTGAAATCACTATCACTATCACTATCACTTTCACTGCTCACATCTGGGTCTTGTACATGGGCAAATAGTTTCCTCTTTTGTCCTGGTACAGGTGAACATGAACGAGCCGGCCCAGCACCAGAGGTGGAAGGTTGTGGGTCATCTGGGTTTTCATCAATAATTATGTTATCCTGGGCACTGTTTTCGGTCACACCCGCTTGCAAACCATGGAATTCACTTTCACTGACACTTCCATTGCTGTTAGAGCTATCACTTGGGAACAAAAGACCTACAATCCACCAAGGAGTGAGATACTTCTTACCGTGAGGCATGGTGAAAATGGACCACCAAGATGGCGTTCCCACAATGCACCACCGAGCCCCAGAATTTTTTCACAGGGTGCACACCCACCACTTATACCCATTCTCTCTCATGTAGGCTTACCAGCCCTCTCCCGCTTGATTTGAAGCCGCTAGAATTTATGCGTATATATACGTCAAACACGGTGGCTCGTAAGACATATATATACGACTGAAACAGTCAAGGGGTTAAGAAGAGTCTTGAATTGATAAACAGACAGTTTTTTTTTTTTTTATTATCACACCGGCCGATTCCCACCAAGGCAGGGTGGCCCGAAAAAGAAAAACTTTCACCATCATTCACTCCATCACTGTCTTGCCAGAAGGGTGCTTTACACTACAGTTTTTAAACTGCAACATTAACACCCCTCCTTCAGAGTGCAGGCACTGTACTTCCCATCTCCAGGACTCAAGTCCGGCCTGCCGGTTTCCCTGAATCCCTTCATAAATGTTACTTTGCTCACACTCCAACAGCACGTCAAGTATTAAAAACCATTTGTCTCCATTCACTCCTATCAAACACGCTCACGCATGCCTGCTGGAAGTCCAAGCCCCTCGCACACAAAACCTCCTTTACCCCCTCCCTCCAACCCTTCCTAGGCCGACCCCTACCCCGCCTTCCTTCCACTACAGACTGATACACTCTTGAAGTCATTCTGTTTCGCTCCATTCTCTCTACATGTCCGAACCACCTCAACAACCCTTCCTCAGCCCTCTGGACAACAGTTTTGGTAATCCCGCACCTCCTCCTAACTTCCAAACTACGAATTCTCTGCATTATATTCACACCACACACTGCCCTCAGACATGACATCTCCACTGCCTCCAGCCTTCTCCTCGCTGCAACATTCATCACCCACGCTTCACACCCATATAAGAGCGTTGGTAAAACTATACTCTCATACATTCCCCTCTTTGCCTCCAAGGACAAAGTTCTTTGTTTCCACAGACTCCTAAGTGCACCACTCACTCTTTTTCCCTCATCAATTCTATGATTCACCTCATCTTTCATAGACCCATCCGCTGACACGTCCACTCCCAAATATCTGAATACGTTCACCTCCTCCATACTCTCTCCCTCCAATCTGATATTCAATCTTTCATCACCTAATCTTTTTGTTATCCTCATAACCTTACTCTTTCCTGTATTCACCTTTAATTTTCTTCTTTTGCACACCCTACCAAATTCATCCACCAATCTCTGCAACTTCTCTTCAGAATCTCCCAAGAGCACAGTGTCATCAGCAAAGAGCAGCTGTGACAACTCCCACTTTGTGTGTGATTCTTTATCTTTTAACTCCACGCCTCTTGCCAAAACCCTCGCCTTTACTTCTCTTACAACCCCATCTATAAATATATTAAACAACCACGGTGACATCACACATCCTTGTCTAAGGCCTACTTTTACTGGGAAAAAATTTCCCTCTTTCCTACATACTCTAACTTGAGCCTCACTATCCTCGTAAAAACTCTTCACTGCTTTCAGTAACCTACCTCCTACACCATACACTTGCAACATCTGCCACATTGCCCCCCTATCCACCCTGTCATACGCCTTTTCCAAATCCATAAATGCCACAAAGACCTCTTTAGCCTTATCTAAATACTGTTCACTTATATGTTTCACTGTAAACACCTGGTCCACACACCCCCTACCTTTCCTAAAGCCTCCTTGTTCATCTGCTATCCTATTCTCCGTCTTACTCTTAATTCTTTCAATTATAACTCTACCATACACTTTACCAGGTACACTCAACAGACTTATCCCCCTATAATTTTTGCACTCTCTTTTATCCCCTTTGCCTTTATACAAAGGAACTATGCATGCTCTCTGCCAATCCCTAGGTACCTTACCCTCTTCCATACATTTATTAAATAATTGCACCAACCACTCCAAAACTATATCCCCACCTGCAGTATTTCTTTTATATTCACAGGCAATGAATTCCAGATTTTTGGGCCTTTTATGTGAATTGAGTTTTTACATAGTGTGAGATGGACATGAGAAACATGCCTTGTGTTATGGTCATGTGTTTTGTTGAGGTTGGTAACGAGAAGTTTGAGGGGAGGGTTTATATCCAAGTTTAGTATTCTGTGTATGTAGTAGGCACAATAATAAGTATGGAAGTTTTGTACGGTGAGTAAGTTTAGAGTTTTGAAATTGGTGGAGTATGCTGCCTGGAGTGGAAATTTGTTATCATTCTGGCTGTAGCCATTTGTTGGGTAATTAATGGTCTGAGATGATTTATTGTTGTTGAGCTCCATGCACAAATTCCACAGGTGAGATAGGGGTAAATGAGTGAATGATATAGGGCCAGGAGGGCTGACTGTGGAATGTAGTACCGTATCTTCAATAGTATGCCTACGGTTTTGGAGATTTTCTTGTAAATTTGTTGTACATGTGTTTGAAATTTGAATCTATTATCAAGGTGGATTCCTAAGAATTTTCCCTCTGTGAGCATTGTGATAGGTGATCCATTTATCATTATGTTAAGAGGAGCATCTGTAGTTCTGTTCCCAAACTGAATGTACAGTGAACCCCCGCTTAACGATCACCTCCCAATGCGACCAATTATGTAAGTGTATTTATGTAAGTGCGTTTGTACGTGTATGTTTGGGGGTCTGAAATGGACTAATCTACTTCACAATATTCCTTATGGGAACAAATTCGGTCAGTACTGGCACCTGAACATATTTCTGGAATGAAAAAATATCGTTAACCGGGGGTCCACTGTAGTAGGTTTTGTCAATATTGAGAGTAAGTTTGTTAAATCATCATCCTGGTAGATATTTTCTGTAATTCGGTATTTACAGTATTGGCTAATATGACTGGGCTTGGGTAAGAGAAGACATATGTAGTGTCATCTGCAAATAGTGTGGGTTTGAGTAGTTGCGATGTATTTGGTAGGTCATTTACGTAAATGAGAAAGAGAAAAGGGCCAAGGACACTTCCCTGTGGGACACCAACTGTAACTGGCTGTGTGGAAGAGTTTGCTCCATTTGTGTACACATATTGGCTTCTATTGCTAAGGTATGACTTTGGGTAGTTGAGGGAGTGCCCTCTTATACCATAGTGTGACAATTTTATGTGGAGTAAATCATGGTCAACTGCATCAAAGGCTTTACATAAATCAATGAAGATCCCCAATGGGACTTCTTTTTTCTCTAGTGCAGCGTATATTTGTGTTAGCATGTGTATAATAGCATCATTCGTATTTTTATTAGGCCTGAACCCAAACTGACGGGTTGAGTATGTTGTGGGAGATGAAGTAGGTATATATTCATTTATGAATTAGTTTTTCAAAGATTTTAGAGAGAGGGTGTAAGTTGGATATCGGCCTATAGTTATTCAAGTCTGCTTGATCTCCTCCTCTATGTATCGGGGTGACCCTCTCTATTTTGAAAAATGTAGGGAAGGTAGAGGATTCGATGATATGTAATCTCATTCTTCTTTCAACAAACTGGCCGTATTCCACAAAGACAGGGTGGCCCAAAAAGAATAACAAAAGTTTCTCTTTTTAACTTTAGTAATGTATACAGGAAAAGGGGTTACCAGCCCCATCCACCTGGCATGTTGGTCACCTCTTACAACCCACATGGCTTATGGAGGAAGAATTCTGTTCCACTTCTCCATGGAGATAAGAGGAAATAAACAAAAACAAGAACTAGTAAGAAAATAGGAGAAAATCCAGAGGGGTGTACTCACCTAATTGTACTCAACTAATTGTGGTTGCAGGGGTCGAGTCATAGCTCCTGGCCCAGCCTCTTCAATGATCGCTACTAGGTTCTCTCTTTCCAGGCTTCATGAGTTTTATCAAACCTTGTCTTAAAACTATGTATGGTTCCTGCCTCCACTACATCACTTTCCAAACTATTCCACTTCCTGACAAGTCTATGACTGAAGAAATACTTCCTAACATTCCTTTGACTCATCTGAGTCTTCAGCTTCCAATTGTGACCCCTTGTTTGTCCCATCTCTGGAACATTCGGTCTTTGTCCACCCTGTCAATTCCTCGCAGTATTTTATATGTTGTTATCATGTCTCCCCTAACCCTCCTGTCCTCCAGTGTCGTCAGGCCGATTTCCCTTAACCTTTCTTTGTAGGACATTCCCCTTAGCTCTGGAACTAGCTTTATTGCAAACCTTTGCACTTTCTCTAATTTCTTGATGTGCTTGACCAGGTGTGGGTTCCAAACTGGTGCTGCATACTCTAATATGGGCCTGACATACACAGTGTACAGAGTCTTGAACAATTCCTTACTAAAGTATCAGAACACTATTCTTAGGTTCACCCAGCACCTATATGCTGCAGCAGTTATCTGGCTGATGTGCACCTCAGGAGATGTGCTCAGTATTATACTCACCCCAAGATCCTTTCCCTTGAGTGAAGTTTGCAGGCTTTGACCACCTAGCCTATACTCTATCTGGGGTCTTCTTTGCCCTTCCCGATCTTCACATCTTTGCAATTGGCAGGGCTAAATTCAAGAAGCCAGCTGCTGGACCACGTGTCCAGCCTGTCCTAGTCTCCTTGTAGTCCTGCCTGATCCCCATCTGATTTAATTCTCTTCATTAACTTCACATCTCCAAACAGGGACACTTCTGAGTCTATCCCTTCCATCATGTCATTCACATATAACAAAAACAGCACTGGTCCTAAGACTGACCCCTGTGGAACCCTGCTCATCACAAGCACCCACTCTGACACCTCGTCATGTACCATGACTCGTTGTTGCCTCCCTGTCAGGTATTCTCTGATCCACTGCAGTGCCTTTCCTGTTATGTGTGCCTGATCTCTAGCTTTTGCACTAATCTTTTGTGAGGAAATGTGTCAAAGGCCTTCTTGCAGTCCAAGAAAATGCAATCTATTCACCCTTCTTTCTCATGTCTTACTTCCGTTACCTTGTCATAATACTCCAGTAGGTTTGTAACACAGGATTTCCCTTCCCTGAAACTGTGCTGGTTGTATTTATAAACTTGTTCCTTTCTAGGTGCTCCACCACTCTCCTCCCGATAATCTTCTCCATGACTTTGCATACTATACAAGCCAGTGACACTGGTCTGTAGTTTAATGCCTCATGTCTGTCTCCTTTCTTAACCCTCTGAAGGTCCGTCCTGTAGTTCTACGCCATGAGCTCAGCTCACTCAGATAAGCTGTGAGTGATAAATCTGGGTCTAGATATGAGAGAATACATCTATGTGATAAGTGTGTGCCATATAAAACAAGTCCTGCAGCATACAGTGCATAATAAGAAAAAAACTGTCACTGTATTTTTGGATTAAAACAGCGAATTTGTGTTTTTTTTGTATGTTTTTTATGGTTGTATTCGTGGTTTCTTGGTCTCATTTTATAGAATGGGATGATTTTGACTGGTTTTAGTACTGAAAATGGCTTGATACTAAGCTCAAAGTAGCAGAAATGTTTGGTTTTTGCCAATGTTCAAGAGTAAACAAATGATGTCACACGTCCAATACACATCAGCTAGTGGGTCTAATGTGCATTCACAAATGCGATGATATTATTTATATAATTATTACAGCAATGCATAACAGTAAATCTTCTGCTTTTTGGTGTGAATAAAAATTCATTATGTGAATAAAAAATAAAAATAGAATTTATTTGTAAAGCCTGGAAATGTAACTAATAAACAGAGGAAATATTATTTTCGTGCCGGGAATGCCTGCACTGTTTATTCTGGATTATTTTGAAATTGGAATATTTTGAACTTCGTGTGACAGTGGCCAAATTACTAATTTCTGTTCATTTTATTGGGGAGTTGAAACAGTTGACTGGGCAATTTCTTGTGCTCAATAGATAAAATAGAAGTAATACTAGCAAAATAGCTAAAAATTTGGAAGACTGGAATAATGTAATTGGCCTAAAATGAGAGTCAAAATGAGTAAAATCGCTAATGTGTAAATATCGCTTAAGCAGCAAAATTCGCGAGAGCATAATTTTGTCAGTTTTCCATCAAATTTCATACTTTTTATTTTATTACCTTCAGAAAAAGATTCTCTACCATTTCATTATAAAAATGGCAAAAAAAATTTTTTTTTAATTCTTGGACCCTGTGGACAATATCAGATTGGGGGTCTGGACCCTGAAAGAGTTAAAAATTTGGACTATATTTGCCATCTCCCATACCTCAGGTAGTTGCCCAGTCTCAATGGATGTGTTGAAGATTTTTGTTAGTGGCACACACAGCATCTCTACTCCCTAAGGTATCAAGTTAGCATAGCAGCTTCCTTACCTCTTTCTCGGATGTTTGTATTTCATCCAGCACTTGTTGGTGTATACCTTGTTGGTGTAACCCCTTATTCTGACTTCCCGGAGTCCTTCCTGTCTCCACTGAGAATACTTCTTTAAATCTCATGTTGAGTTCCTCACATACTTCTTGGTCATTTCTTGTGAACTCCCCACCTTCCTTCCTCAGCCTGATTACCTGGTCCTTGAATGCTGTTTTCCTCCTGATGTGGCTATACAACAGCTTCGGGTCAGACTTCACTTTCGATACTATGTCATTTTCATATTGTCGCTGGGCCTCCCTCCTTATCTGTGCATATTTGTTTCTGGCTCTTCGACTAGTCTCTCTATTTTCCTGGGTCCTTTGCCTTCTGTGCTTTTTCCATTCTCTAGTGCACTTAGTTTTTGCCTCCCTACGCTTTTAAGTGAACCAAGGGCATATTCTGGTCTTCCCATTATTTCTGTTGCCCTTGGGAACAAACCTCTCCTTTGCTTCCTTGCATTTTGTTTTCATGTAATCCATCATTTTGTTGTCACGTAATCCATCATTCTGTTTACCAATTTTCTTACCAATTCTCTTTCCCACTGAACCTTTTGCAGGAAGTTTCTCAAGCCTGTGTAGTCCCCCCTTTTGTAATTTGGCTTCTCCCATCCTATTCCTGCTACCCTCTCCACTTGTAACTCAACTATGCATTCAAAGCTCAGAAACACATGATCAGTAGCTCCGAGGGGTCTTTCGTATGTGATGTCCTCTATGTCCGAACTACTCAAGGAGAATACTAAGTCCAGTCTTACTGGTTCATCCTCACCTCCCTCTCTCTGGTAGTGTCCCTAACATGTTGATGCATGAGGTTTTCCAATACCACATCCATCATCTTGGCTATCCATGTTTTGGGACCCCCATGCTTGTACATGCATGTGTAGTGTGACCTGAGTGTATGTAGAAGTAGCAAGATGTACCTGAAATCTTGCATGTTTATGAGAAAAAAAAAAAAAAAAGACACCAGCATTCCTACCATCAGGTAAAACAATTACAGGTTTCCATTTTACTCTCACTTGGCAGGACGGTAGTACCTCCCAGGATGGTTGCTGTCTATCAACCTACTACCTAGGACTTAACATAATATGCTTTAATAATCATGTAAACTTTTAAGAAATCTACCAACACATGAATTTCTTGTTACAGAACTGCATTTATGTGATCTTGCAGTGAAAAATCTATATTCTGTAATTACTCCAAGATCCCTTTCTTTGTATGAATTTTAATATTTGATCACAGTCTATATTATTTGTGGTGCCTAACTGTATTTTCTCCTATTCTGTTACATGACACTTATTCATGTCAAATTCTCATCATACATTCGGGTGAAAGTTTTTCTTTTTTGGGCCACCCTGCCTTGGTGGGAATCGGCCAGTGTGATAATAAAAAAAAACATTCATCACTCAGTTTACTATGCCTTTTGTAGGGATTTCATTCTGAATTTTTGTTTTCAAAGGATTTTTGCAATACAGTGGACCCTCGACCAGCGATGGCATCGTCTAACGTTAAATCCGACTAGCGATACATTTTAATGCAAAAATTTTGCCTCGACTAGCGCTAAAAAACTCGACCAACATGATTCGTTCCATCTGAGACACATCCACTTGTGGCCAGTGTTTACAAGCCAGCCAGCCACCGCGGTCCCATCCAAACATACAATCGGAACATTTCATATTATCACAGCGTATTTAGTGATTGCACCTGCAAAATAAGTCACCATGGGCCCCAAGAAAGCTTCTAGTGCCAACCCTACAGCAAAAAGGGTGAGAATTACTATGGATATGAAGAAAGAGATCATTGCTAAGTATGAAAGTGGGGTGTGTGTCTCCAAGCTGGCCAGGTTGTACACAAAACCCCAATCAAGCATCGCTACTATTGTGGCCAAGAAAATGGCAATCAAGGAAGCTGTTCTTGCCAAAGGTGCAACTATGTTTTCGAAACTGAGATCGCAAGTGATAGAAGATGTTGAGAGACTGTTATTGGTGTGGATAAACGAAAAACAGATAGCAGGATATAGCATCTCTCAAGCGATCATATGTGAAAAGGCTAGGAAGTTGCATGAGGATTTAATTAGAAAAATGCCTGCAACTAGTGGTGATGTGAGTGAATTTAAGGCCAGCAAAGGTTGGTTTGAGAGATTTAAGAATCGTAGTGGCATACATAGTGTGATCAGGCATGGTGAGGCTGCCATTTTGGACCAAAAAGCAGCTGAAAAATATGTGCAGGAATTCAAGGAGTACATAGAAAGTGAAGAACTGAAACCTAAACAAGTGTTTAATTGTGACACTGACAATGTTGTGAAACACTTTAGGAATGTCATAAAGGAACGGGAGGTACAGGCCTCTATGGACAGATATGGTGTGCGACAGAGGTCCAGTGACTCTCAAGCTGGTCCTAGTGGCATTAAAAGAAGAAGGGAAGTAACCCCGGAAAAGGACTTGGCACCTCAAGTCCTAATGGAAGGGGATTTCCCTTCTAAACACTAACACCATCCATAGTTCCTTTGTATAAAGGCAAAGGGGATAAAAGAGAGTGCAAAAATTATAGGGGGATAAGTCTGTTGAGTGTACCTGGTAAAGTGTATGGTAGAGTTATAATTGAAAGAATTAAGAGTAAGACGGAGAATAGGATAGCAGATGAACAAGGAGGCTTTAGGAAAGGTAGGGGGTGTGTGGACCAGGTGTTTACAGTGAAACATATAAGTGAACAGTATTTAGATAAGGCTAAAGAGGTCTTTGTGGCATTTATGGATTTGGAAAAGGCGTATGACAGGGTGGATAGGGGGGCAATGTGGCAGATGTTGCAAGTGTATGGTGTAGGAGGTAGGTTACTGAAAGCAGTGAAGAGTTTTTACGAGGATAGTGAGGCTCAAGTTAGAGTATGTAGAAAAGAGGGAAATTTTTTCCCAGTAAAAGTAGGCCTTAGACAAGGATGTGTGATGTCACCGTGGTTGTTTAATATATTTATAGATGGGGTTGTAAGAGAAGTAAATGCGAGGGTCTTGGCAAGAGGCGTGGAGTTAAAAGATAAAGAATCACACACAAAGTGGGAGTTGTCACAGCTGCTCTTTGCTGATGACACTGTGCTCTTGGGAGATTCTGAAGAGAAGCTGCAGAGATTGGTGGATGAATTTGGTAGGGTGTGCAAAAGAAGAAAATTAAAGGTGAATACAGGAAAGAGTAAGGTTATGAGGATAACAAAAAGATTAGGTGATGAAAGATTGAATATCAGATTGGAGGGAGAGAGTATGGAGGAGGTGAACGTATTCAGATATTTGGGAGTGGACGTGTCAGCGGATGGGTCTATGAAAGATGAGGTGAATCATAGAATTGATGAGGGAAAAAGAGTGAGTGGTGCACTTAGGAGTCTGTGGAGACAGAGAACTTTGTCCTTAGAGGCAAAGAGGGGAATGTATGAGAGTATAGTTTTACCAACGCTCTTATATGGGTGTGAAGCATGGGTGATGAATGTTGCAGCGAGGAGAAGGCTGGAGGCAGTGGAGATGTCATGTCTGAGGGCAATGTGTGGTGTGAATATAATGCAGAGAATTCGTAGTTTGGAAGTTAGGAGGAGGTGCGGGATTACCAAAACTGTTGTCCAGAGGGCTGAGGAAGGGTTGTTGAGGTGGTTCGGACATGTAGAGAGAATGGAGCGAAACAGAATAACTTCAAGAGTGTATCAGTCTGTAGTGGAAGGAAGGCGGGGTAGGGGTCGGCCTAGGAAGGGTTGGAGGGAGGGGGTAAAGGAGGTTTTGTGTGCGAGGGGCTTGGACTTCCAGCAGGCATGCGTGAGCGTGTTTGATAGGAGTGAATGGAGACAAATGGTTTTTAATACTTGACGTGCTGTTGGAGTGTGAGCAAAGTAACATTTATGAAGGGATTCAGGGAAACCGGCATGCCGGACTTGAGTCCTGGAGATGGGAAGTACAGTGCCTGCACTCTGAAGGAGGGGTGTTAATGTTGCAGTTTAAAAACTGTAGTGTAAAGCACCCTTCTGGCAAGACAGTGATGGAGTGAATGATGGTGAAAGTTTTTCTTTTTCGGGCCACCCTGCCTTGGTGGGAATCGGCCAGTGTGATAATAATAAAAAAAAAAAAAAAAAAAAAAAAAAAAAAAAAAAAAAATAATATAATCAAAAAGAAGCGCTAAGCCACAAGGGCTATACAGCGCTGCAGGGTAGGGAAGGAAGCAAGGGAATTGGATGGCAGAAGGGAGGGGGGATGATCAGCAGGTTACAGAAAACAGCGGGGCAGGGGATAGTACGGGGGTAGAGGGTAGCAAGAGATTCAAGTAGAAAGGGCTGAAAGTATCAGAATTTGTGAAGTAAGTCAGTCGTTGTCAAAAAGTCAATGAGAGAGTCCGGATGAAAGGTGGGTCCATCAGCGAGAAGGGAAGGTAAAGAGAGAGCAGCGGGGCGAAGACGACGACAGAGGTAAATTCTGCGTGCTCGTTGATAAAGTGGGCAGTCCAACAGAATGTGGCTGACTGATAATGGAGCTTGGCAATTCTCACAGAGAGGAGCAAGACGCCTCTCCATGAGATATCCATGAGTAAGACGAGTATGGCCAATGCGAAGACGGGAGAGAGTAGTCTCCCAACCTCGACACTGGTGATAAGAAGACGGCCAGTAACCTATACTCGGTTTAATAGACTGAAGTTTGTTGCCGAGCATAGTAGACCAACGTTGTTGCCAACGGGTGTGAAGGTGGGAAGATATTACAGCAAAATAGTCCGTACATGGAATACCTCTATAAGAAACTGGTAGGTCATGTACTGCTGACCGCGCAGCAGTGTCTGCCTGTTCATTGCCCTGTACGTCAACATGACCAGGGACCCAACAAAAAACAATATCTTTATGCTTAGTAAAGATGCGGCGCAGCCAAAGTTGGATACGGAGGACTAAGGGGTGAGGTGTATCAAATTTTTGTATAGCCTGTAAAGCACTAAGGGAGTCTGAGACAACCACAAATGATGACACAGGCATAGATGCAATACGGATAAGTGCTGTAAGGATGGCATATAATTCAGCAGTAAAAATACTAGCTGAAGATAGTAAATGCCCTTGTACGACGCTGTCCGGAAACACTGCTGCGAATCCTACGCCGTCAGAAGACTTAGAGCCATCTGTGTACACAGCAATGGCATGAGAATGAGAGTGAAAGTGGTCAAGAAAAAGAGAGCGGGAAGCGACCGTAGACAGTTGGGCTTTCGAGCAAGGGAGGGAGAAAGAACAGACTCGAACAGCTGGAACTTCCCAGGGGGGTAGGGAAAAGTGAGATGCTACATGTACATAGAAAGGTGGTAGTTGAAGAGAAGACAAGAGCGAATGAAGGCGAAGAGAGAAGGGACGGAGTAAGCAGGGGCGGCGAACAAATAAAGAATGTCTACTAATATCAGTGACCATTCTATAAATGGAAGGATTGCGGAGATCATGAGAGCGTACATAGTAGCGCAGGCAATGGGCATCACGGCGATCGGATAAGGATGGAACGTTCGCTTCTGCATAGAGGCTTTCGACAGGGGAAGAGCGAAAAGCACCAAGGCATAAACGTAATCCTTGGTGATGAATGGGGTTAAGGCTAGAGAGAGTAGCAGGAGATGCCGCTGAATAGATCTGGTCACCATAATCAAGTTTCGATAAAATAAGGGTGGAATGTAGGTGAAGGAGGGTTCGACGATCAGCTCCCCACGAAAGATGAGCAAGGGTTTTAAGAAGGTTCAGCCGGCTGTGACAAGTTGCCTTCAGAGAGGTAATGTGAGGTTTCCAGGATAACCTACGATCAAAGAGGAGGCCCAGAAACTTGACTGTATCACGTTCAGGGATACGGGAGCCATAGAGGTACAAAGGATGATCGGAGATGACAGAGCGTCTAGTGAAAGTGATTTGGTGGGTTTTAGTGCTGGAAAATTTAAACCCATGTGTGGTGGCCCAATTGGAAACACGGTCGACTGCATGCTGGAGAGAAACTGTAAGGAGGTGACAGTCAGCGCCTGCACAGGCAATAGCGAAGTCATCAACATAGAGTGATGACCAAATATTTGATGGAAGACTAGAGGCCAAATCATTAATAGCAAGGAGAAAAAGTGTTGTGCTCAGAACACATCCCTGGGGGACACCTTCAGCTTGGATAAAGTCCGGGGAGAGCACATTATTAACCCGAACACGGAAATGCCTGTCAGTTAAAAAGTTCTTAAGGAAGGATGGTAGATTGCCTCGAAGGCCTAAGGAGTGGGCTTGGGCTAAAATATTATACCTCCAAGTTGTGTCATATGCCTTCTCAAGGTCAAAAAATATGGCAATAACTGAGTGGTTATTCGCAAAGGCATTACGAACATACGTATCCAAGCGCAGTAAGGGGTCTATGGTAGAACGTCCCTTACGAAAGCCATATTGACGAGTGGAGAGACTGTTGTGTGTCTCTAAATACCACACTAAACGTCTATTTACTAGACGTTCCATTACTTTGCAAACTGCACTGGTAAGAGCAATGGGACGATAGTGGGAGGTTTCATGTCCCGTAGTGCCTGGTTTGCGGAAAGGGAGAACAATGGCGGATTTCCACAGCTGTGGAAGAACTCCTTGTGACCAAATAAGATTGTAAAGGCGTAATAGGACTGCAAGGGCTGACTGATGTAAATGTTGTAGCATACGAATATGAATGTCGTCGGGCCCAGCTGCCGATGATCGACAAGCTGAGAGTGTTGCCTCCAGTTCTTGAAGTGTAAAAGGCACATTATACTGTTCTTCTCTGAGAGAAGAAAAGTCCAAGGGTGCTAACTCTCTGGCAGACTTTGAGGAAAGAAATGAGGGGCATAGATGGAGTCCCTGAGAAATACGGACCAGATGATTGCCAATTTCATTGGCAACATCTAGTGGGTTTGCTATATCAACACCGGCAACCCGCAGAACAGGAGCCGGGTCAGGAGAATATTTACCACTCAGTTTTCGTACTTTTTTCCAGACTGCACTCATAGAGGAAGCAGAGGTGATGGTGGAGACATAATCTCGCCAGCAAGTGCGTTTAGCGTCACGGATGACACGGCGAGCGATCGCACGCTTCTGTTTAAAATCAAGGAGTCGCTCTGTGGTTCTATTGTACCGGTACCTGCCCCATGCAGCGCGTTTCAAACGTACTGCACAAGCACAAGCAGGAGACCACCAAGGCACGCATTTCTGAGAATGCCTGCCCGAAGTTTGGGGTATAGAATGAGAAGCTGCGGTGAAAATGGAGGACGAGAAGAGGTGTAAAAGCTCATCGATGGAGGACGAAGAAGGAACCTCTTTAAAAACAGTCAGGTGTGAGTAAAGGTTCCAATTTGCCCGATTAAATTGCCAGCGTGGGGTGCGAAGAGGTGGCGAATATGAAGGGGAAGTAAGAATGATTGGGAAATGATCACTGTCATGTAAGTCCGGGAGAACAGACCAAGTGAAGTCTAATGCGGCGGAGGAAGAGCAAACTGAGAGATCGATGCAAGAGAGAGTATGAGTCCGAGGATCAAAATGGGTGTGAGTACCTGTATTTAAAACATGGAGGGGGTGGGTGGCAAGAAACGCCTCTAACTGAATTCCACAGGAATCACAGTGAGACCTCCCCCAGAGGAAATGGTGGGCATTAAAATCACCAAGTAACAGAATCGGTGGCGGTAATGACGAAACAAGGAAGGCAAAATCCGGAATAGATAATGCCCGAGAAGGAGAGAGATATAAAGAACAGAGCGTATACCACCTATGTAAGTGGATACGGGCTGCTGTGTAATGCAGCGAAGTATGAACAAATAGCTGATGGTACGGAATATCGGTGCGGAGAAGAAGGGCACTTTCATTAAAGGTCCCATCAGGAAAAGGATCTGAAGAATACAATAAATTATAGCCTGAGATGTGAGAAATAACAGCAGAGTGTAATTTTGGCTCCTGTAAGCAAACACCAACAGGGGCAAACTGGGAGAGTAACATCTGAAGCTCACCCCGATTACCCCTGAGGCCGCGTATATTCCACTGTAAAAAGGCCATGATTGGCAATGATAAAGATACTTGAAATCCGCAGGTAAGGGTTCCTACGGACTAGAAGGGTTAGAAAAGTCCACATGCGGAGGCAGTGGAAAATGTTCAAGCAGCGAAGGAACGGTGCGCTGTGAAGAAAGGAGTTGCGCAGATGGAGCAGAGGAGAGAGAAAGAGCGGAAGGTGGATCAGTGTCCATTGATGGTTTGGTCTCTGCAATATATTCAGAGATTGCTTCAAGTGTTTCGGAATTCAGAGATGTCGTATGGGAGACAATATTGGGAATGGTAGGGGGAGGATGAGTAAAGATTGGAACTGTATTGGACTGTACCAAGGTAGGGGGGGGCGAAAGGGTGGAGGGAACTGGAGAAGCGTGGCAGGGGACAGAAGAGACAGGAACCTGGGAGGTGGCAGAAGAGGAAGAAACTTGGGAGGGAACAGGGGAGGAAGGTACATTACGAGGAGGAGGGTGAACCTCTGCACTTGTAACTGAGCCAGTGAGAGGGGAAGAACTAGGGACAGAGACAGGGAGGGTAAAATGAGGAGGTGGAAGATGGGTAGGAGGTGTTACCGGACCTTTTTTTGACTTTTGAGAAGTAGAGGGACGATTGGGAAGAGGTGTCGTACGAGGTCTCGTCGATACTGAGGCTTGTAAGAGAGAACTCGAAGAAGCGAGATTAGACTGAGGCGTTGAAGTAGGGATGTCTGAGCCGAGGACAGCAAAAGGATTAGATACAGGAGTGATTATGGGAGAGGTAACCACAGAGGTGGGTGTAGAAGATGGGATACCAGAAGTGGGGGGACGTTTTGAAACACGGGAATAAGAAACACGTGGGAGTCTCCCTTGGAGGCGGAGATGAGAAACTGCCATGGCATAAGGGAGACCTTCTGTCTCTTTGAGGTAACGGATTTCCCGCTCGTTTAAATAGACCTGACAACGGCGAGAGTACGAAGGGTGAGCCTCATGACAGTTAAGGCAAGAGGGAGATCGATTGCAAGACGTATTAGAATGGTCATCGGCACCACAGACTGGGCATTCGGCGATAGATCTGCAATATTTCGCTGGATGGCCAAATCGCCAGCAATTTCTACACTGTTGTGGTGTAGGGATCACCTTTCGAACTTGTAACTGATGTCCTGCTATATAAACTGAGGATGGGAGTTCTCGGCTGTCAAAAGTTAAACGAGCCACATTGCTAGGGTATCGTCTCCGCCCACGGGTAGGAAGAACGTAAGTGTCTACCTTGAGGATTGGGAGATCTTGGAGTTCCAGCTGTTCTAGAATGTCGGTGCCACATGTCTGGAAATTTTGTTGAACTATGGTATGGGGCAGAATGACGGTACCACTACAAGAATTGAGGGAATGATGTTTCTCAAGGGTGACAGGAACAGTATCTATATGGGAAAGACGAGAGAGCTCACGAGCCTGGGTAGCATTCTGTACGGTAATGATGCGCGTACCACTCTTAAGAGCATGAAAAGAAATATCTTTACCAACATGGCGTAGGAGTGCCTTGCCAATACTATGGTCAGAAAGATAGGCAGTAGAGGAAGTTGGTCGTAAAGTGAAGAATTTAGTCCACTGTTCAGTCTGAAACTGAGCGTGGAAAGGTAGTGAAGGACGTGTCGATCGTTTCTGAGAAGAACGAGAAGGTGAAGGTGGAGAAGTATCATCAGCAGGTAATTGTCGTTGACGTTTAGGCGTGGGACCAGAGTTGGTCCGACGTGGAACGGGTCGGCGATTTGAAAATTGCCGCACCGTAGAGGGAGAGGCCGGAAGCATAGTCAGAGGAGAGCGAAGGTCTGATAAATCGAAGGAGTCAGTCGAGGCCTCAGTACCTGAAGCGGGTGAGGAAACAGCACCGGCAATAGGTACAGAGGCATGAGGAATGTCTGAAGAGTGGTCCAAAGACGAGGCGGGGTCAGAACGGGGTGCGGTATCAAGAAGGGGCCCGGGGGTACCAGGTTCATGGACTAGGGCTGCCATGGTTAGGTTACTTCTTTCTTTTTGTTTTTAAGAAAAAAAAAGAAAGAAGAAAAGAAAATAAAAATAAAAAAAAAGAAAAAAAAAGGGGGGACCGGGGAGGGATAGTTCCTAGGAGGAATGAAAGGGCCAGAAATCTCCCTCCGCGCCCAAGAGGACCTCAGCACCGCAAGTAGCGCAGATGCAGCATGGAACCCGTGCCATACCCTACCCATCATGCTAGTAAACTAACAATCCGGGATAGCAACCTCACATCTGCCGAGCTACCTCGGTGGACAAAAGAGAGGGCGGCCGGATATCCGCCACAAAGCATACCTCCTTCGGCCACCACCCCCGGAATCCGAAAGGTGGCTTCCAGAGATACACTCGTCGCCCGAAAGACACCCAAAGCTATTCCGGGATACCGGAGAGGGATCGGGACATCCCCAGGCGATCCAGATTCCACGGCAAACTACGCCACCGCTAAGAACCTCAACGGAATGGGATGGACCCCGGTATCCTTTCTCCTACCCAGGAACTAGCGCGCCTGTGGGAGAAATCCCAAAGGACAAAAAGAGGAAGGGCGAAAGGGAGGAGTTTGGAGGAGGAGGAGGAAAGGAAAAAGGGGAGGATGGGGAGGATGGGATAGGGGAGGGGAGATTGGGGGGTAATTAGGTTCGGTCTGAGGAAGAAGACCGATAGGTCTAATTCCTCAGACCAAGAGCCTCTTCACCACGCCAAGGAGCCCCCCTTGAAGAGGAACACCATCCATAGCCTCGCCTCCTTCCATCCCATCAATCATTACCAGATCTTCAGTAAAGGTAAGTGTCACGTAATTGTACATGTCGTCTTCAGTTTGTGTGTATTAAAATTAATATTTCATGTGGTAATTTTTTTTTTCAATACTTTTGGGTGTCTTGCACGGATTAATTTGATTTCCATTATTTCTTATGGGGAAAATTAACTCGACTAACGATAATTTCGATTAACGATGAGCTCTCAGGAACGGATTAATATCGTTGGTAGAGAGTCCACTGTATTCACAAACATATAATTATTTATTTCTTCAGGCAAATAATTTATATAAATAAATACCATTATATCAGGTCAATTGCTCATCCCTGTCAGACCTTACAGGTGATATTTTTCCACGAGGATGTTACTCCTATTGTCACTGTTTGTATCTTATTAAATGTAACAGCATATCTTTTATTCTTCTTATAATTATATAGATGACTATATTTTAACCCTTTCAGGGTCCGTCCCGTAGATCTACGGCTTTACGTTCAGGGTCCAAACCGTAGATCTACGCCATGAGCTCAGCTCACTCTGATAAACTGTGAGTGGTACATTTGGGCCTAGATATGAGAGAATACATCTATGTGGTATGTGTGCACCACATAAAACAGATCCTGCAGCACACTGTGTATAATGAGAGAAAAAAAATGAAGTCATGATTTTTCGATTAAAACAGCAACTTTGCAGTGTTTTTTCATATGTTTTTTATAGTTGTATTTGCGATTTCTTGGTCTCATTTGATAGAATGGAAGACATATTACAGAAATAGAGATGATTTTGATTGGTTTTAGCACTGGAAATGGCTTGAAACTGAGCTCAAAGTAGCGGAAATGTTAAATTTTTGCCGATATTCAAGAGTAAACAAACGACCTCACACGTCTAATACACGTCAGCTGGTGGGTCTAATATACATTCACAAATATGGTGATGTCACCGTGGTTGTTTAATATATTTATAGATGGGGTTGTAAGAGAAGTAAATGCGAGGGTCTTGGCAAGAGGCGTGGAGTTAAAAGATAAAGAATCACACACAAAGTGGGAGTTGTCACAGCTGCTCTTTGCTGATGACACTGTGCTCTTGGGAGATTCTGAAGAGAAGTTGCAGAGATTGGTGGATGAATTTGGTAGGGTGTGCAAAAGAAGAAAATTAAAGGTGAATACAGGAAAGAGTAAGGTTATGAGGATAACAAAAAGATTAGGTGATGAAAGATTGAATATCAGATTGGAGGGAGAGAGTATGGAGGAGGTGAACGTATTCAGATATTTGGGAGTGGACGTGTCAGCGGATGGGTCTATGAAAGATGAGGTGAATCATAGAATTGATGAGGGAAAAAGAGTGAGTGGTGCACTTAGGAGTCTGTGGAGACAAAGAACTTTGTCCTTGGAGGCAAAGAGGGGAATGTATGAGAGTATAGTTTTACCAACGCTCTTATATGGGTGTGAAGCGTGGGTGATGAATGTTGCAGCGAGGAGAAGGCTGGAGGCAGTGGAGATGTCATGTCTGAGGGCAATGTGTGGTGTGAATATAATGCAGAGAATTCGTAGTTTGGAAGTTAGGAGGAGGTGCGGGATTACCAAAACTGTTGTCCAGAGGGCTGAGGAAGGGTTGTTGAGGTGGTTCGGACATGTAGAGAGAATGGAGCGAAACAGAATGACTTCAAGAGTGTATCAGTCTGTAGTGGAAGGAAGGCGGGGTAGGGGTCGGCCTAGGAAGGGTTGGAGGGAGGGGGTAAAGGAGGTTTTGTGTGCGAGGGGCTTGGACTTCCAGCAGGCATGCTTGAGCGTGTTTGATAGGAGTGAATGGAGACAAATGGTTTTTAATACTTGACGTGCTGTTGGAGTGTGAGCAAAGTAACATTTATGAAGGGATTCAGGGAAACCGGCAGGCCGGACTTGAGTCCTGGAGATGGGAAGTACAGTGCCTGCACTCTGAAGGAGGGGTGTTAATGTTGCAGTTTAAAAACTGTAGTGTAAAGCACCCTTCTGGCAAGACAGTGATGGAGTGAATGATGGTGAAAGTTTTTCTTTTTCGGGCCACCCTGCCTTGGTGGGAATCGGCCGGTGTGATAATAAAAAAAAAAAAAAAAATAATTTATACAATTATTACAGTATTGCATAACAGTAAATCTTCTATTTTTTGGTGTGAATAAAAATTAATTATGTGAATAAAAAATCAAAATGGAATTTATTTGTAAAGCCTCAAAACATAACTAATGAACAGAGGAAATGTTAGTTTAGTGCCAGGAATGCCTACATTGTTCATTCTGGACCCTATTTTGAAATTGGAATATTTTGAATTTTGTGTTAAATTGGCCAAATTAACAAATTCCGATCACTTTATTTTGTAGTTGAAACAGTTGACTTGTCGATTTCTTGTGCTCAATCGATAGAATAGTAGTAATACTAGTGAAATAGCTAAGAATTTGGTTGATTGGAATAATGTAATTGGCCTAAAATGGGAGTCAAAGTCGGCAAAATCGCCGATTCGTAAATATCGCTGACACATCAAAATTCGCGAGAGCACAATTTCGTCAATTTTCCACCAAATTTCGTACTTTTTGTTTTATTACCTTCACAAAAAGATTCTCTAAGATTTCATAAGAAAAAATAACGAATTTTTTTTTTTTAAATTCTTGGACACTGGTGCGTGACTCCAGATTTGGGCCTTGGACCCTGAAAGGGTTAAAAGGAAATTTTGTTTTTCTTTTTAGGTCACTCTGCCTCGGTGGGATATGACCGGTTCATTGAAAAAAAAACATGGTTGCCATATTAGTCTTGTATACAAGGTCTGGTTATGGACTGGGCCACTATGGTGTTAACCCTCAGAACAGCCTCCAGGTAGGTAGATACTATTTTTTATTTTTTTTATTATCACACCGGCCGATTCCCACCAAGGCAGGGTGGCCCGAAAAAGAAAAACTTTCACCATCATTCACTCCATCACTGTCTTGCCAGAAGGGTGCTTTACACTACAGTTTTTAAACTGCAACATTAACACCCCTCCTTCAGAGTGCAGGCACTGTACTTCCCATCTCCAGGACTCAAGTCCGGCCTGCCGGTTTCCCTGAATCCCTTCATAAATGTTACTTTGCTCACACTCCAACAGCACGTCAAGTATTAAAAACCATTTGTCTCCATTCACTCCTATCAAACACGCTCACGCATGCCTGCTGGAAGTCCAAGCCCCTCGCACACAAAACCTCCTTTACCCCCTCCCTCCAACCCTTCCTAGGCCGACCCCTACCCCGCCTTCCTTCCACTACAGACTGATACACTCTTGAAGTCATTCTGTTTCGCTCCATTCTCTCTACATGTCCGAACCACCTCAACAACCCTTCCTCAGCCCTCTGGACAACAGTTTTGGTAATCCCGCACCTCCTCCTAACTTCCAAACTACGAATTCTCTGCATTATATTCACACCACACATTGCCCTCAGACATGACATCTCCACTGCCTCCAGCCTTCTCCTCGCTGCAACATTCATCACCCACGCTTCACACCCATATAAGAGCGTTGGTAAAACTATACTCTCATACATTCCCCTCTTTGCCTCCAAGGACAAAGTTCTTTGTCTCCACAGACTCCTAAGTGCACCACTCACTCTTTTTCCCTCATCAATTCTATGATTCACCTCATCTTTCATAGACCCATCCGCTGACACGTCCACTCCCAAATATCTGAATACGTTCACCTCCTCCATACTCTCTCCCTCCAATCTGATATTCAATCTTTCATCACCTAATCTTTTTGTTATCCTCATAACCTTACTCTTTCCTGTATTCACCTTTAATTTTCTTCTTTTGCACACCCTACCAAATTCATCCACCAATCTCTGCAACTTCTCTTCAGAATCTCCCAAGAGCACAGTGTCATCAGCAAAGAGCAGCTGTGACAACTCCCACTTTGTGTGTGATTCTTTATCTTTTAACTCCACGCCTCTTGCCAAGACCCTCGCATTTACTTCTCTTACAACCCCATCTATAAATATATTAAACAACCACGGTGACATCACACATCCTTGTCTAAGGCCTACTTTTACTGGGAAAAAATTTCCCTCTTTCCTACATACTCTAACTTGAGCCTCACTATCCTCGTAAAAACTCTTCACTGCTTTCAGTAACCTACCTCCTACACCATACACTTGCAACATCTGCCACATTGCCCCCCTATCCACCCTGTCATACGCCTTTTCCAAATCCATAAATGCCACAAAGACCTCTTTAGCCTTATCTAAATACTGTTCACTTATATGTTTCACTGTAAACACCTGGTCCACACACCCCCTACCTTTCCTAAAGCCTCCTTGTTCATCTGCTATCCTATTCTCCGTCTTACTCTTAATTCTTTCAATTATAACTCTACCATACACTTTACCAGGTACACTCAACAGACTTATCCCCCTATAATTTTTGCACTCTCTTTTATCCCCTTTGCCTTTATACAAAGGAACTATGCATGCTCTCTGCCAATCCCCAGGTACCCCACCCTCCTCCATACATTTATTAAATAATTGCACCAACCACTCCAAAACTATATCCCCACCTGCTTTTAACATTTCTATCTTTATCCCATCAATCCCGGCTGCCTTACCCCCTTTCATTTTACCTACTGCCTCACGAACTTCCCCCACACTCACAACTGGCTCTTCCTCACTCCTACAAGATGTTATTCCTCCTTGCCCTATACACGAAATCACAGCTTCCCTATCTTCATCAACATTTAACAATTCCTCAAAATATTCCTTCCATCTTCCCAATACCTCTAACTCTCCATTTAATAACTCTCCTCTCCTATTTTTAACTGACAAATCCATTTGTTCTCTAGGCTTTCTTAACTTGTTAATCTCACTCCAAAACTTTTTCTTATTTTCAACAAAATTTGTTGATAACATCTCACCCACTCTCTCATTTGCTCTCTTTTTACATTGCTTCACCACTCTCTTAACTTCTCTCTTTTTCTCCATATACTCTTCCCTCCTTGCATCACTTCTACTTTGTAAAAACTTCTCATATGCTAACTTTTTCTCCCTTACTACTCTCTTTACATCATCATTCCACCAATCGCTCCTCTTCCCTCCTGCACCCACTTTCCTGTAACCACAAACTTCTGCTGAACACTCTAACACTACATTTTTAAACCTACCCCATACCTCTTCGACCCCATTGCCTATGCTCTCATTAGCCCATCTATCCTCCAATAGCTGTTTATATCTTACCCTAACTGCCTCCTCTTTTAGTTTATAAACCTTCACCTCTCTCTTCCCTGATGCTTCTATTCTCCTTGTATCCCATCTACCTTTTACTCTCAGTGTAGCTACAACTAGAAAGTGATCTGATATATCTGTGGCCCCTCTATAAACATGTACATCCTGAAGTCTACTCAACAGTCTTTTATCTACCAATACATAATCCAACAAACTACTGTCATTTCGCCCTACATCATATCGTGTATACTTATTTATCCTCTTTTTCTTAAAATATGTATTACCTATAACTAAACCCCTTTCTATACAAAGTTCAATCAAAGGGCTCCCATTATCATTTACACCTGGCACCCCAAACTTACCTACCACACCCTCTCTAAAAGTTTCTCCTACTTTAGCATTCAAGTCCCCTACCACAATTACTCTCTCACTTGGTTCAAAGGCTCCTATACATTCACTTAACATCTCCCAAAATCTCTCTCTCTCCTCTGCATTCCTCTCTTCTCCAGGTGCATACACGCTTATTATGACCCACTTCTCACATCCAACCTTTACTTTAATCCACATAATTCTTGAATTTACACATTCATATTCTCTTTTCTCCTTCCATAACTGATCATTTAACATTACTGCTACCCCTTCCTTTGCTCTAACTCTCTCAGATACTCCAGATTTAATCCCATTTATTTCCCCCCACTGAAACTCTCCTACCCCCTTCAGCTTTGTTTCGCTTAGGGCCAGGACATCCAACTTCTTTTCATTCATAACATCAGCAATCATCTGTTTCTTGTCATCCGCACTACATCCACGCACATTTAAGCAACCCAGTTTTATAAAGTTTTTCTTCTTCTCTTTTTTAGTAATTGTATACAGGAGAAGGGGTTACTAGCCCATTGCTCCCGGCATTTTAGTCGCCTCATACGACACGCATGGCTTACGGAGGAAAGATTCTTTTCCACTTCCCCATGGACAATAGAAGAAATAAAAAAGAACAAGAGCTATTTAGAAAAAGGAGAAAAACCTAGATGTATGTATATATATATATGCATGTGCGTGTCTGTGAAGTGTGACCAAAGTGTAAGTAGGAGTAGCAAGATATCCCTGTTATCTTAGCGTGTTTATGAGACAGAAAAAGAAACCAGCAATCCTACCATCATGCAAAACAATTACAGGTTTTTGTTTCACAGTCATCTGGCAGGACGGTAGTACTTCCCTAGGTAGATACCTAGTCAGTAAATACAGGTGAGCCCTGCTTATATAGCAGGTAAGGTTCTGGGCTACTGCTGTAAAGCAAAAATTGCTGTAAAATAAAACACAGCCTCTTTTCACTTTCAAATGCATGTACAGTGGAACCTTGACTTGCGAGTTTAATCCGTTCCAGGAGCTAGCTCGTAACTCAATTTACTCGTATATCAAATTAATTTTCCACGTTTAAATTAACTGAAAAGTCATTAATTCGTTCCTGGACTCCTGAGAGACAAGAAAAAATACTTGAATATGACACTATTATCAACTGTACGGCTTATTTATCTATCACAATTCATCTAATATGACATAATAAACAATATAATTAACACAGAAACATGATATATACTCTAGAATGAATAAAATAGGCCATAATATGGTGGCAGAGGCAGCGGCGGAAGCATCCGCCATTTCTGTCCCAATTTGACTATAGTATCTTCCCATGTTTTTACTATAAGAGAAAATGGAGTACAGTATTTTTGAGGCTAACTGCAGTAGATCACTAGTTTTCTAAGGAAAACACTGGAACAATGTACATGTATTTATAAATAAGAAATATCATATAAAAACTGTTTATATATATTGTATTGGAGGAGGAGGAATATAGCAAGTACAGTGGACCCCCGGTATTCGATGGCATTGGTATACGTTAAATCCGGTATTCGATACATTTTAACGCAAAAATTTTGCCTCGCCACTCGTTAAAATACCTGCCACACACGATTCGTCTGGGACACATCCATGTGAGTGCCAGTGTTTACAAGCCAGCCAGTGTGCTCGCATCTAAGCATACATTCGGTACATTCCATATTATCACAGTGTTTTTGGTACTTGTTTCTGCAAAATAAGTCACCATAGGCCCCAAGAAAGCTTCTGGTGCCAACCCTGTGGTAAAAAGGGTGAGAATTAGTATGGAAATTAAGAAAGATTTTGAAGAGTTTGAGGCTAACCCTGAGAAGCCTATGCCAGTTGTGGAATCCAATGTGCCAACTTCAAAAATTAAGGAAATGTGTGCAAAGTGGGTTGAACTGCAAACCTTTATGGATGAAAATCACCCTAACACAGCTATTGCAAGCCATGGTGGTGACTATTACAATGACAATGTTATGGCCCATTTTAGACAAATCTTAAAGGAACGGCGACAGAGGTCCAGTGACTCTCAAGCTGGTCCTAGTGGCATTAAAAGAAGAAGGGAAGTCACCCCGGTAAAGGACTTGCTACCTCAAGTCCTAATGGAAGAGGATTCCCCTTCTAAACATTAACAACTTCGACACTCTCCCCTCCTCCCATCCCATCAATCACCACCAGATCTTCATTAAGGTAAGTGTCATGTATTCTATTGTTAGCAGAGTACTACAAACTGTGCATGTCTTCTTCAGTTTGTATGCATTAAACTTAATATTTCATGTGGTAAATTTTTTTTTTTTTCATACTTTTCGGTGTCTTGCACGGATTAATTTGATTTCCATTATTTCTCATGGGGAAAATTAATTCGCCTTCCAATAATTTTGGCATACGATGAGCTCTCAGGAACGGATTAATATCGAATACCGGGGGTTCACTGTATAGCAAATAATGTTGTTGCAGTGATAACACTAGGAGGCAGCTCAACGAGAACTCTCACACACACAAGCTTTTAAATCTCTGCATAAAATTCAACTTAAACCAGTAAATAATAAAGCCTACTAGACTGGAGAATACACTAGACCTCATCTTCACTAACAATGATGATCTGATACGAAATGTCACCACATCAACAACAATATACTCAGATCACAACGTAATTGAGGTTCAGACATGTATGCGCGGAGCCCCAGACCGACAAAATGAGATTAGTCATGAGGGAGCCTTCACCAAATTCAACTTCAATAACAAGAACATAAAGTGGAACCAAGTAAATCAAGTCCTAAATGATATAAGCTGGGAAGATAGACAAAGCAACACAGACCTCAACTTATGCCTAGAACAGATTAACTCGGTGGCACTCGATGTATGCTCAAGGCTTATTGCTTTAAGAAAAAGGAGGAGTAGATGTAAAATAGAGACAGGTGCTCCCTTTACAGGCGACGGAAAAGAATAACAGAGAGGCTAAAAGAGGCCAATACAGTGGACCCCCGCATAACGATCACCTCCGAATGCGACCAATTATGTAAGTGTATTTATGTAAGTGCGTTTGTACGTGTATGTTTGGGGGTCTGAAATGGACTAATCTACTTCACAATATTCCTTATGGGAACAAATTCGGTCAGTACTGGCACCTGAACATACTTCTGGAGTGAAAAAATATCGTTAACAGGGGGTCCACTGTATATCTGAAATGCGTAGGGAGTCACTGGTCAGAGAAATAGCAAACATCGAATTTAAGCTAAAGGAATCTTATAGGAGTCAGGAATCGCGGGAAGAACTAAAAGCCATAAATGAAATCGAAAGAAACCCAAATTATTTCTTTTCGTATGCCAAATCAAAGTCGAGAACAACATCCAGTATTGGGCCCCTACTTAAACAAGATGGGTCCTACACATCTGTGTAGGACAGCAAGGAAATGAGTGAGCTACTCAAGTCCCAATATGACTCAGTTTTTAGCAAGCCACTAAGCAGACTGAGAGTCGAAGATCAAAATTAATTTTTTATGAGAGAGCCACAGAATTTGGTTAACACAAGCCTATCTGATATTACCCTGACACCAAATGACTTCGAACAGGTGATAAATGACATGCCCATGCACTCTGCCCCAGGGCCAGACTCATGGAACTCCGTGTTCAAGAACTGCAAGAAGCCCCTATCACGAGATTTTACCATCCTATGGAGAGGGAGCATGGACACGGGGGTCTTCCATTGCAGACACTGCAAGGCTCTAGGCAGACATCAACCAAATCTTTCAGTGGGCTGCAGAAAACAATATGAAGTTCAACGATGAGAAATTTCAATTACTCTGATATGAACATGAGGAAATTAAAACTTCATCAGAGTACAAAACAAATTCCTTCCACAAAATAGAGCGAAAAACCAATGTCAAAGACCTGGGAGCAATCATGTCAGAGGATCTCACCTTCAAGGACCATAACACTGTATCAATCGCATCTGCTAGAAAAATGACAGGATGGATAATGAGAACCTTCAAAACTAGGGATGCCAAGCCCATGATGACACTCTTCAGGTCACTTGCTCTATCTAGGCTGGAATATTGCTGCACACTAACAGCACCTTTCAAGGCAGGTGAAATTGCTGACCTAGAAAATGTACAGAGAACCTTCACGGCGCGCATAATGGAGATAAAACGCCTCAATTACTGGGAGCACTTGAAGTTCCTGAACTTGTACTCCCTGGAATGCAAGCGGGAAAAATACATGATTATATACACCTGGAAAATCCTAGAGGGACTAGTACCAAACTTGCACACGAAAATCACTCACAACAAAAGCAAAAGACTCAGCAGACAATGCAACATCCCCCCAATGAAAAGCAGGGGTGTCACTAGCACGTTAAGAGACAATACAATTAGTGTCAGGGGCCTGAGACTGTTCAACTGCCTCCCAGCATACATAAGGGGGATTACCAATAGACCCCTGGCTGTCTTCAAGCAGGCACTGGACAAGCACCTTAAGTCGGTACCTGACCAGCCGGGCTGTGGCTCGTACGTTGGAGTGCGTGCAGCCAGCAGTAACAGCCTGGCTGATCAGGCTCTGATCCACCAGGAGGCCTGGTCACAGACCGGGCCGCAGGGGCATTGACCCCCGGAACTCTCTCCAGATAAACTCCAGGTAAACACACTTGAAGCAGAGATGGTGGGGGAGGTTGAGGGTGGGGGATGTTGAGGGTGGGAGATGTTGAGGGTGGGGGATGTTGAGGGTGCAGTGTATGATGTATTGCCTGGTTAAGTCCATGGAAATCATCGTCTTTGTCTTCTCAGCACTGTTCTTTGCACTTATTTTCTTAGGACCCATGGTTAGAAAAAAGAAATTTGGCCAAATCACTGTAAAAAATGCAAACAAGCACTAGAGAACTGTTCCCATAGCGATGTAAACATGTGTACGATGTTTTGGCATCAGTTGTGCCATCTAGCAGCAGCATTCTGACTTACTATTATGTACATATTATGTATTACAGTGGACCCTCAACTAATGGCAGCATCACCTAACACCAAAATCAGCTAATGGCTCTCTTTGGCGTCAAAATACTGGCTCGACCAACACCGAAAAACTCGTCTAAAGGCTTTCGTCCCGAACGTGTCCATGCAGCCTGAGCAGGCCCAGCCACTCCAAGACTCTATGTATAGCCAGTGTGCCATTGTTTACAAGCCGTTGCGGTCGATTCCACTCGTACCTGCAATATATTTTGCATTATTCCATTGTTTTTAGTGCTTATAACTGCTAAATCAGTCACCATGGGCCCAAGGAAAGCTTCTAGTGCCAACCCTGTGGTAAAAAGGGTGAGAATTACTATGCAACTGAAGAAAGAGATAATAGAAAAGTACAAAAGTGGAGTGCGTATCTCCGAGTTGGAAAGGCTACATAACAAACCCCATTCAACCATCACTACTATCTTGGCCAACAGAAAGGCAATCAAGGAAGCTGTTGTTGTGAAAGGTGCAAGCATGTTTTCAAAACAGAGATCGCAAATAATTGATGATGTGGAAAGACTGTTGTTGGTGTAGATAAACGAAAAACAAGTGTTTCTCAGTCAATAATATATGAAAAAGCAAGGCAGTTGCATGATGATCTCATTAAGAAAATGCCTCCAAATAGTGATGATATTGATGAATTTAAGGCCAGCAAAGGCTGGTTTGAGATATTTAACCCTTTCAGGGTCCGTCACGTAGATCTACGGCTTTACGGTGAGTGTCCAAACCGTAGATCTACGCCATGAGCTCAGCTCACTCTGATAAACTGTGAGTGGTACATTTGGGCCTAGATATGAGAGAATACATCTATGTGGTATGTGTGCACTACATAAAACAGATCCTGCAGCACACTGTGTATAATGAGAGAAAAAAACTGAAATCATGATTTTTCGATTAAAACAGCAACTTTGCAGTGTTTTTTCGTATGTTTTTTATAGTTGTATTTGCGATTTCTTGGTCTCATTTGATAGAATGGAACATATTACAGAAATAGAGATGATTTTGATTGGTTTTAGCACTGGAAATGGCTTGAAACTGAGCTCAAGTAGCGGAAATGTTAAATTTTTGCCGATATTCAAGAGTAAACAAACGACCTCACACGTCTAATACACGTCAGCTGGTGGGTCTAATATACATTCACAAATATGGTGATGATATTTATACAATTATTACAGTATTGCATAACAGTAAATCTTCTATTTTTTTGTGTGAATAAAAATTCATTATGTGAATAAAAAATAAAAATGGAATTTATTTGTAAAGCCTCAAAACATAACTAATGAACAGAGCAAATGTTAGTTTAGTGCCAGGAATGCCTACATTGTTTATTCTGGACCCTATTTTGAAATTGGAATATTTTGAACTTTGTGTTAAATTGGCCAAATTAACAATTTCCGATCACTTTATTTTGTAGTTGAAACAGTTGACTTGGCGATTTCTTGTGCTCAATCGATAGAATAGAAGTAATACTAGTGAAATAGCTAAGAATTTGGTTGATTGGAATAATGTAATTGGCCTAAAATGGGAGTCAAAGTCGGCAAAATCGCCGATTCGTAAATATCACTGACACATCAAAATTCGCGAGAGCATAATTTCGTCAATTTTCCACCAAATTTCGTACTTTTTGTTTTATTACCTTCACAAAAAGATTCTCTACGATTTCATAAGAAAAAATAACAATTTTTTTTTTTAAATTCTTGGGACACTGGTGCGTGACTCCAGATTTGGGCCTTGGACCCTGAAAGGGTTAAGAATCGCAGTGGCATACACAGTATGATAAGGCATGCCATATTTTTCAGCTGCTTTTTGCAGCTGAAAAATATGTGCAGGACTTTAACCCTTAAACTGTCCAAACGTAGATCTATGTTTTTTCAACATTTGAGGGTATGTAAAAAAAGTAAATCTTTTCTTTTTTTTACATTTGAAAACGTGTAAAAAAACTGATCTACTTTCCATATTTCTATGGAAAAAAAGCTTCTTTTGTTTAGGCAAAGCAGCACAATAAAAAGTTGCAGGAGTCTGAGAGTTCTATGACTAGTAAGGATCCATAAAATGAAGGAATTTCAACCATGTTTTATTTCTTAAAACAAAGATTTTAGCTTGAGTCAGTGGTGAATTCACTTTCATTGAGGTGTGATCATTTCAAAAGTTGACTAACTAAGAGAAATTGCCCATTCTATATTTTAAATTGAGAAAAGTATATTAACATGACTGTACTGTAATTGCACTACGAACATAAAATCTGTGGGGAATTTTTTATACACTTCTCCCGCAGAGGCGGACCTTGGTATATATGTATATGTATATATGTGCGTGTGTGTGTGTGTGTGTGTGTGTGTGTGTGTGTGTGTGTGTGTGTGTGTGTGTGGGTGTGTGTGTGTGTGTGTGTGTGTGTGTGTGTGTGTAGATGTATATATATATATATATATTTATATATATATATTTTATAAATATATATACATTATATATATATAATATATATATATATATATATATATACACACATAGGTAGTAGGTTGGTAGACAGCAACCACCCAGGGAGGTACTACCGTCCTGCCAAGTGAGTGTAAAATGAAAGCCTGTAATTGTTTTACATGATGGTAGGATTGCTGGTGTCTTTTGTCTGTCTCATAAATATGCAAGATTACAGGTACGTCTTGCTACTTCTACTTACACTTAGGTCACACTACACATACATGTACACGTTTATTTATACACACTCATCTGAGTTTTCTTTGATTTTTTCTTAATAGTTCTTGGTCTTATTACTTTTCCTTTTATATCCATGGGGAAGTGGAATAAGAATCTTTCCTCCGTAAGCCATGCGTGTTGTAAAAGTCAACTAAAATGCCGGGAACAATGGGCTAGTAACCCCTTTTCCTGTAAAGATTACTAAAAAGAATAAGAAGAAGAAAATTGTCAAAGTGGGAAGTCTGAATGTGCGTGGATGTTGTGCAAATGATAAGAAAGAGATGATTGTGGATGTTATGAATGAGAAGAAACTGGATGTCCTGGCTTTAAGTGAAACAAAGCTGAAGGGGGTGGGAGAGTTTCAATGGAGAGGAATAAATGGGATTAGGTCAGGGGTTTCAAATAGAGTTAGAGCTAAAGAAGGAGTAGCAATAATCTTGAAGGATAAGCTATGGCAGGAAAAGAGGGACTACAAATGCATAAGTTCAAGGATTATGTGGAGTAAAATAAAGATTGGATGTGAAAAGTGGGTTATAGTAAGCGTGTATGCACCTGGAGAAGAGAGAAGTGTAGAGGAGAGAGAGAGATTCTGGGAAATGTTGAGTGAATGCGTGGGGAGTTTTGAATCAAGTGTGAGAGTAATGGTGGTTGGGGATTTCAATGCTAAAGTGGGTAAAAATGTTATGGAGGGAGTAGTAGGTAAATTTGGGGTGCCAGGGGTAAATGTAAATGAGGAGCCTTTAACCCTTTCAGGGTCCGTCCCGTAGATCTACGGCTTTACGTTCAGGGTCCAAACCGTAGATCTACGCCATGAGCTCAGCTCACTCTGATAAACTGTGAGTGGTACATTTGGGCCTAGATATGAGAGAATACATCTATGTGGTATGTGTGCACCACATAAAACAGATCCTGCAGCACACTGTGTATAATGAGAGAAAAAAAATGAAATCATGATTTTTCGATTAAAACAGCAACTTTGCAGTGTTTTTTCATATGTTTTTTATAGTTGTATTTGCGATTTCTTGGTCTCATTTGATAGAATGGAAGACATATTACAGAAATAGAGATGATTTTGATTGGTTTTAGCACTGGAAATGGCTTGAAACTGAGCTCAAATTAGCAGAAATGTTAAATTTTTGCCGATATTCAAGAGTAAACAAACGACCTCACACGTCTAATACACGTCAGCTGGTGGGTCTAATATACATTCACAAATATAGTGATGATATTTATACAATTATTACAGTATTGCATAACAGTAAATCTTCTATTTTTTGGTGTAAATAAAAATTCATTATGTGAATAAAAAATCAAAATGGAATTTATTTGTAAAGCCTCAAAACATAACTAATGAACAGAGGAAATGTTAGTTTAGTGCCAGGAATGCCTACATTGTTCATTCTGGACCCTATTTTGAAATTGGAATATTTTGAACTTTGTGTTAAATTGGCCAAATTAACAATTTCCGATCACTTTATTTTGTAGTTGAAACAGTTGACTTGGCGATTTCTTGTGCTCAATCGATAGAATAGAAGTAATACTAGTGAAATAGCTAAGAATTTGGTTGATTGGAATAATGTAATTGGCCTAAAATGGGAGTCAAAGTCGGCAAAATTGCCGATTCGTAAATATCGCTGACACATCAAAATTCGCGAGAGCATAATTTCGTCAATTTTCCACCAAATTTCGTACTTTTTGTTTTATTACCTTCACAAAAAGATTCTCTACGATTTCATAAGAAAAAATAACAATTTTTTTTTTTAAATTCTTGGACACTGGTGCGTGACTCCAGATTTGGGCCTTGGACCCTGAAAGGGTTAATTGAGCTATGTGTAGAAAGAAATTTGGTAATAAGTAATACATATTTTATGAAAAAGAGGATAAATAAATATACAAGGTATGATGTAGCACGTAATGAAAGTAGTTTGTTAGATTATGTATTGGTGGATAAAAGGTTGATGGGTAGGCTCCAGGATGTACATGTTTATAGAGGGGCAACTGATATATCAGATCATTATTTAGTTGTAGCTACAGTTAGAGTAAGAGGTAGATGGGAAATGAGGAAGGTGGCAACAACAAGTAAGAGGGAGGTGAAAGTGTATAAACTAAGGGAGGAGGAAGTTCGGGCGAGATATAAGCGACTATTGGCAGAAAGGTGGGCAAGTGCAAAGATGAGTAGTGGGGGGGTTGAAGAGGGTTGGAATAGTTTTAAAAATGCAGTATTAGAATGTGGGGCAGAAGTTTGTGGTTATAGGAGGGTGGGGGCAGGAGGAAAGAGGAGTGATTGGTGGAATGATGAAGTAAAGGGTGTGATAAAAGAGAAAAAGGTAGCTTACGAGAGGTTTTTACAAAGCAGAAGTGTTTTAAGAAGAGCAGAGTATATGGAGAGTAAAAGAAAGGTGAAGAGAGTGGTGAGAGAGTGCAAAAGGAGAGCAGATGAAAGAGTGGGAGAGGCACTGTCAAGAAATTTTAATGAAAATAAGAAAAAAATTTTGGAGTGAGTTAAACAAGTTAAGAAAGCCTAGGGAAAGTATGGATTTGTCCGTTAAAAACAGAGTAGGGGAGTTAGTAGATGGGGAGAGGGAGGTATTAGGTAGATAGCGAGAATATTTTGAGGAACTTTTAAATGTTGAGGAAGAAAGGGAGGCGGTAATTTCATGCACTGGCCAGGGAGGTATACCATCTTTTAGGAGTGAAGAAGAGCAGAATGTAAGTGTGGTGGAGGTACGTGAGGCATTACGTAGAATGAAAAGGGGTAAAGCAGCTGGAACTGATGGGATCATGACAGAAATGTTAAAAGCAGGGGGGGATATAGTGTTGGAGTGGTTGGTACTTTTGTTTAATAAATGTATGAAAGAGGGGAAGGTACCTAGGGATTGGCGGAGAGCATGTATAGTCCCTTTATATAAAGGGAAAGGGGACAAAAGAGATTGTAAAAATTATAGAGGAATAAGTTTACTGAGTATACCAGGAAAAGTATACGGTAGGGTTATAATTGAAAGAATTAGAGGTAAGACAGAATGTAGAATTGCGGATGAGCAAGGAGGCTTCAGAGTGGGTAGGGGATGTGTAGATCAAGTGTTTACATTGAAGCATATATGTGAACAGTATTTAGATAAAGGTAGGGAAGTTTTTATTGCATTTATGGATTTAGAAAAGGCATATGATAGAGTGGATAGAGGAGCAATGTGGCAGATGTTGCAAGTTTATGGAATAGGTGGTAAGTTACTAAATGCTGTAAAGAGCTTTTATGAGGATAGTGAGGCTCAGGTTAGGGTGTGTAGAAGAGAGGGAGAATACTTCCCGGTAAAAGTAGGTCTTAGACAGGGATGTGTAAAGTCACCATGGTTGTTTAATATATTTATAGATGGGGTTGTAAAAGAAGTAAATGCTAGGGTGTTCGGGAGAGGGGTGGGATTAAATTATGGGGAATCAATTTCAAAATGGGAATTGACACAGTTACTTTTTGCTGATGATACTGTGCTTATGGGAGATTCTAAAGAAAAATTGCAAAGGTTAGTGGATGAGTTTGAGAATGTGTGTAAAGGTAGAAAGTTGAAAGTGAACATAGAAAAGAGTAAGGTGATGAGGGTATCAAATGATTTAGATAAAGAAAAATTGGATATCAAATTGGGGAGGAGGAGTATGGAAGAAGTGAATGTTTTCAGATACTTGGGAGTTGACGTGTCAGCGGATGGATTTATGAAGGATGAGGTTAATCATAGAATTGATGAGGGAAAAAAGGTGAGTGGTGCGTTGAGGTATATGTGGAGTCAAAAAACGTTATCTATGGAGGCAAAGAAGGGAATGTATGAAAGTATAGTAGTACCAACACTTATATGGATGTGAAGCTTGGGTGGTAAATGCAGCAGCGAGGAGACAGTTGGAGGCAGTGGAGATGTCCTGTCTAAGGGCAATGTGTGGTGTAAATATTATGCAGAAAATTCGGAGTGTGGAAATTAGGAGAAGGTGTGGAGTTAATAAAAGCATTAGTCAGAGGGCAGAAGAGGGGTTGTTGAGGTGGTTTGGTCATTTAGAGAGAATGGATCAAAGTAGAATGACATGGAAAGCATATAAATCTATAGGGGAAGGAAAGAGGGGTAGGGGTCGTCCTCAAAAGGGTTGGAAAGAGGGGGTAAAGGAGGTTTTGTGGGCGAGGGGCTTGGACTTCCAGCAAGCGTGCATGAGCATGTTAGATAGGAGTGAATGGAGACAAATGATACTTGGGACCTGACGATCTGTTGGAGTGTGAGCAGGGTAATATTTAGTGAAGGGATTCAGGGAAACCGGTTATTTTCATATAGTCGGACTTGAGTCCTGGAAATGGGAAGTACAATGCCTGCACTTTAAAGGAGGGGTTTGGGATATTGGCAGTTTGGAGGGATATGTTGTGTATCTTTATACGAATATGCTTCTAAACTGTTGTACGTATTCTGAACACCTCTGCAAAAACAGTGATAATGTGTGAGTGTGGTGAAAGTGTTGAATGATGATGAAAGTATTTTCTTTTTGGGGATTTTCTTTCTTTTTTGGGTCACCCTGCCTCGGTGGGAGACGACCGACTTGTTGAAAAAAAAAAAAAATATATATATAAATATATATATGTGCAAAATAACCACTCTGAAAGAATAGAGAAATTCCAAGCACTTTCGTGACTACTCACATTATCAAAGAACTATGAAAGTAAAGCATCCAAGGAAGCTATATAAGGGGTCTGGCCAGCACCTCACTATCAGATCCCACAACGGTTAAACACCTGACGCGCGCCGACCCAACTTGGATAGGTCCTTTGCACAACTCACCCACAAACTATTCTACCCAAGAAAATTTAAAAATTATTATTTGTCCAGTGTATTATTAAATTCTTCCCAAATTCTATTAATTATAAATGGATCTAATTTATATAAACCAAAGGAAATATTCATATTATTGTCAAAACTGCTTTTTATGAAACAAGATTCAATTATATTCCTGTCGACCATGGACTTGCTTGATACTACTTTCTCAACTTTTTGAAAATCAATTGGATGGTTAAAATCTCTTACGTGAATAAATAGAGCATTGGAATCTTGTCCAGTTCTAATGCTATATTTATGTTGTTTTAATCTTAGTTCGAGATTTTTACCAGTTTGACCGTAATAAACTTTATTGCAAATTTTACAAGGAATCTTATAGACACATCCATCAGCATTTTCGGGGGAATTCTTTATCAAAAGTTTTTTTACTGCATCAAGATTTTTTAATATATATTTATATATATATATATATATATATTTTTTTTTTTTTTTTTTTTTTTTCAACAAGTCGGCCGTCTCCCACCGAGGCAGGGTGACCCAAAAAAGAAAGAAAATCCCCAAAAAGAAAATACTTTCATCATCATTCAACACTTTCACCACACTCGCACATTATCACTGTTTTTGCAGAGGTGCTCAGAATACAACAGTCTAGAAGCATAAACATATAAAGATACACAACATATCCCTCCAAACTGCCAATATCCCAAACCCCTCCTTTAACCCTTTGAGGGTTTTCGTCGTACTAGTACGTCTTACGCGTAGGGGTTTTTGACGTACTAGTACTCATAAATTCTAGCGACCTCAAATCTAGTGGGAGAAAGCTGGTAGGCCTTCATATAAAAGAATGGGTCTATGTGGTCAGTGTGCACAGTCTAAAAAAAATCCTGCAGCACACGGTGCATAATGAGAAAAAAAAAACTTTTTCCATTTTTTTTTAATAAATCAGCGACTTTGCAGTGTATTTTCGTATAGTATTTATTGTTGTATTCTAGTTTTCTTGGTCTCATTTTATAGAATGGAAGACATATTACTGAAATTGAGATGATTTTGACTGGTTTTACAATGAAAGGTGCCTTGAAATTGAGCTCAAAGTAGCAGAAATGTTCGATTTTTACCAAACTTCAAAAGTAAACAAATCGTGCCAAGCGTGCAATACACGTCAACTGGTGAGTCTAATATTCTTTCACAAGTGCACCAATAATATTTATACCATTTTTTACACTAATGCAGTAGTCTGCATAAAAGTAAATCTTATATTTTTTGTGAGAATAAAAATTCAAAGTGGAAAGCAAAAGAATATAAGAGGGGCCTTGAGACGTGACTAATGACTAGAGGAAATGTCATTTTAGTGCCAGGAATGTCTTTCTTGTTTATTCTGGACCCTATTCCGAAATTGGCATCTTTTGAAATTTGTGTGAAATTGGCAAAATTGCTAAATTCTGACCACTGTACTGGATAGTTGAATTTATAAATGGGTGGTTTCTTGCACCCATTCGATAGAAAAAATGGAGTTCTAGCGAAATATTCATGTTTTTTGTCGACTTGTACAGTGAAATTGGCCGAAAATGGGGCTCAAAGTGGGCAAAATCGCCGATCCGTAAACATCGCCGAGACCGCTAACTTTGCGAGAGCATAATTCCGTAAGTTTTCTATCAAATTTCAAACTTTTGGTGTCGTTATGATCGGGAAAAGATTCTCTATCTTTTCATAAGAGAAAATAATTTTTTTTTTTTTTTAAATTTGGCCAACCCTGAGAACGAGTTTCGGAGAGGGCCTGTCGACCCTCAAAGGGTTAAAGTGCAGGCATTGTACTTCCCATTTCCAGGACTCAAGTCCGACTATATGAAAATAACCGGTTTCCCTGAATCCCTTCACTAAATATTACCCTGCTCACACTCCAACAGATCGTCAGGTCCCAAGTACCATTCGTCTCCATTCACTCCTATCTAACACGCTCACGCACGCTTGCTGGAAGTCCAAGCCCCTTACCCACAAAACCTCCTTTACCCCCTCTCTCCAACCCTTTCGAGGACGACCCCTACCCCGCCTTCCTTCCCCTATAGATTTATATGCTTTCCATGTCATTCTACTGTGATCCATTCTCTCTAAATGACCAAACCACCTCAACAACCCCTCTTCTGCCCTCTGACTAATACTTTTATTAACTCCACACCTTCTCCTAATTTCCACACTCCGAATTTTCTGCATAATATTTACACCACACATTGCCCTTAAACAGGACATCTCCGCTGCCTCCAACCGTCTCCTCGCTGCTGCATTTACCACCCAAGCTTCACACCCATATAAGAGTGTTGGTACTACTATACTTTCATACATTCCCTTCTTTGCCTCCATAGATAACGTTTTTTGACTCCACATATACCTCAACGCACCACTCACCTTTTTTCCCTCATCAATTCTATGATTAACCTCATCCTTCATAAATCCATCCGCCGACACGTCAACTCCCAAGTATCTGAAAACATTCACTTCTTCCATATTCCTCCTCCCCAATTTGATATCCAATTTTTCTTTATCTAAATCATTTGACACCCTCATCACCTTACTCTTTTCTATGTTCACTTTCAACTTTCTACCTTTACACACATTCCCAAACTCATCCACTAACCTTTGCAATTTTTCTTTAGAATCTCCCATAAGCACAGTATCATCAGCAAAAAGTAACTGTGTCAATTCCCATTTTGAATTTGATTCCCCATAATTTAATCCCACCCCTCTCCCAAACACCCTAGCATTTACTTCCTTTACAACCCCATCTATAAATATATTAAACAACCATGGTGACATTACACATCCCTGTCTAAGACCTACTTTTACCGGGAAGTAGTCTCCCTCTCTTCTACACACCCTAACCTGAGCCTCACTATCCTCATAAAAACTCTTTACAGCATTTAATAACTTACCACCTATTCCATATACTTGCAACATCTGCCACATTGCTCCTCTATCCACTCTATCATATGCCTTTTCTAAATCCATAAATGCAATAAAAACTTCCCTATCTTTATCTAAATACTGTTCACATATATGCTTCAATGTAAACACCTGATCTACACATCCCCTACCCACTCTAAAACCTCCTTGCTCATCCGCAATCCTACATTCTGTCTTACCTCTAATTCTTTCAATTATAACCCTACCGTACACTTTTCCTGGTATACTCAGTAAGCTTATTCCTCTATAATTTTTACAGTCTCTTTTGTCCCCTTTCCCTTTATATAAAGGGACTATACATGCTCTCTGCCAATCCCTAGGTACCTTCCCCTCTTTCATACATTTATTAAACAAAAGTACCAACCACTCCAACACTATATCCCCCCCTGCTTTTAACATTTCTGTCATGATCCCATCAGTTCCAGCTGCTTTACCCCCTTTCATTTTACGTAATGCCTCACGTACCTCCCCCACACTTACATTCTGCTCTTCTTCACTCCTAAAAGATGGTATACCTCCCTGACCAGTGCATGAAATTACTGCCTCTGTTTCTTCCTTAACATTTAAAAGTTCCTCAAAATATTCTCACCATCTACCCAATACCTCCATCTCCCCATCTACTAACTCCCCTACTCTGTTTTTAACTGACAAATCCATATTTTCCCTAGGCTTTCTTAACTTATTTAACTCACTCCAAAATTTTTTCTTATTTTCATTAAAATTTCTTGACAGTGCCTCTCCCACTCTATCATCTGCTCTCCTTTTGCACTCTCTCACCACTCTCTTTACCTTTCTTTTACTCTCCATATACTCTGCTCTTCTTATAACACTTCTGCTTTGTAAAAACCTCTCATAAGCTACCTTTTTCTCTTTTATCACACCCTTTACTTCATCATTCCACCAATCACTCCTCTTTCCTCCTGCCCCCACCCTCCTATAACCACAAACTTCTGCCCCACATTCTAATACTGCATTTTTAAAACTATTCCAACCCTCTTCAACCCCCCCACTACTCATCTTTGCACTAGCCCACCTTTCTGCCAATAGTCGCTTATATCTCACCCGAACTTCCTCCTCCCTTAGTTTATACACTTTCACCTCCCTCTTACTTGTTGTTGCCACCTTCCTCTTTTCCCATCTACCTCTTACTCTAACTGTAGCTACAACTAAATAATGATCCGATATATCAGTTGCCCCTCTATAAACATGTACATCCTGGAGCCTACCCATCAACCTTTTATCCACCAATACATAATCTAATAAACTACTTTCATTACGTGCTACATCATACCTTGTATATTTATTTATCCTCTTTTTCATAAAATATGTATTACTTATTACCAAATTTCTTTCTACACATAGCTCAATTAAAGGCTCCCCATTTACATTTACCCCTGGCACCCCAAATTTACCTACTACTCCCTCCATAACATTTTTACCCACTTTATATATATATATATATATATATATATATATATATATATATATATATATATATATATATATATATATATATATATATATATATATATATATATATATATATATATATATATATATATAATATATATATATATAATATATATATATATATATATATATATATATATATATATATATATATATATATATATATATATATATATATATATATATATATATATATATATATATATATTTATTTGAGGAATTGTTAAATGTTGATGAAGATAGGGAAGCTGTGATTTCGTGTATAGGGCAAGGAGGAACAACATCTTGTAGGAGTGAGGAAGAGCCAGTTGTGAGTGTGGGGGAAGTTCGTGAGGCAGTAGGTAAAATGAAAGGGGGTAAGGCAGCCGTGATTGATGGGATAAAGATAGAAATGTTAAAAGCAGGTGGGGATATAGTTTTGGAGTGGTTGGTGCAATTATTTAATAAATGTATGGAAGAGGGTAAGGTACCTAGGGATTGGCAAAGAGCATCCATAGTTCCTTTGTATAAAGGCAAATGGGATAAAAGAGAGTGCAAAAATTATAGGGGGATAAGTCTGTTGAGTATACCTGGCAAAGTGTATGGTAGAGTTATTATTGAAAGAATTAAGAGTAAGACGGAGAATAGGATAGCAGATGAACAAGGAGGCTTTAGGAAAGGTAGGGGGTGTGTGGACCAGGTGTTTACAGTGAAACATATAAGTGAACAGTATTTAGATAAGGCTAAAGAGGTCTTTGTGGCATTTATGGATTTGGAAAAGGCGTATGACAGGGTGGATAGGGGGGCAATGTGGCAGATGTTGCAGGTGTATGGTGTAGGAGGTAGGTTACTGAAAGCAGTGAAGAGTTTTTACGAGGATAGTGAGGCTCAAGTTAGAGTATGTAGGAAAGAGGGAAATTATTTCCCAGTAAAAGTAAGCCTTAGACAAGGATGTGTGATGTCACCGTGGTTGTTTAATATATTTATAGATGGGGTTGTAAGAGAAGTAAATGCGAGGGTCTTGGCAAGAGGCGTGGAGTTAAAAGATAAAGAATCACACATAAAGTGGGAGTTATCACAGTTGCTCTTTGCTGATGACACTGTGCTCTTGGGAGATTCTGAAGAGAAGTTGCAGAGATTGGTGGATGAATTTGGTAGGGTGTGCAAAAGAAGAAAATTGAAAGTGAATACAGGAAAGAGTAAGGTTATGAGGATAACAAAAAGATTAGGTGATGAAAGTTTGGATATCAGATTGGAGGGAGAGAGTATGGAGGAGGTGAATGTATTCAGATATTTGGGAGTGGACGTGTCAGCGGATGGGTCTATGAAAGATGAGGTGAATCATAGAATTGATGAGGGGAAAAGGGTGAGTGGTGCACTTAGCAGTCTGTGGAGACAAAGAACTTTGTCCTTGGAGGCAAAGAGGGCAATGTATGAGAGTATAGTTTTACCAACGCTCTTATATGGGTGTGAAGCATGGGTGATGAATGTGCAGAGAGGAGAAGGCTGGAGGCAGTGGAGATGTCATGTCTGAGAGCAATGTGTGGTGTGAATATAATGCAGAGAATTCGTAGTTTGGAAGTTAGGAGGAGGTGCGGGATTACCAAAACTGTTGTCCAGAGGGCTGAGGAAGGGTTGTTGAGGTGGTTCGGACATGTGTAGAGAATGGAGCGAAACAGAATAACTTCAAGAGTGTATAAGTCTGTAGTGGAAGGAAGGCGGGGTAGGGGTCGGCCTAGGAAAGGTTGGAGGGAGGGGGTAAAGGAGGTTTTGTGTGCGAGGGGCTTGGACTTCCAGCAGGCATGCGTGAGCATGTTTGGTAGGAGTGAATGGAGACAAATGGTTTTTAATACTTGACGTGCTGTTGGAGTGTGAGCAAAGTAACATTTATGAAGGGGTTCAGGGAAACCGGCAGGCCGGACTTGAGTCCTGGAGATGAGAAGTACAGTGCCTGCACTCTGAAGGAGGGGTGTTAATGTTGCAGTTTAAAAACTGTAGTGTAAAGCACCCTTCTGGCAAGACAGTGATGGAGTGAATGATGGTGAAAGTTTTTCTTTTTCGGGCCACCCTGCCTTGGTGGGAATCGGCCAGTGTGTTAAGAATAAAAAAAATTTTTTTTTTTAACAAGTCAGCCGTCTCCCCCAAGGCAGGGCGACCCAAAAAGAAAGAAAATCCCCAAAAAGAAAATACTTTCATCATCATTCAACACTTTCACCTCACTCACACATAATCACTGTTTTTGCAGAGGTGCTCAGAACACAACAGTTTAGAAGCATATACATATAAAGATACACAACATATCCCTCCAAACTGCTAATATCCTGAACACCTCCTTTAGAGTGCAGGCATTGTACTTCCCATTTCCAGGACTCAAGTCCCTTCACTAAATATTACCCTGCTCACACTCCAACAGATCGTCAGGTCCCAAATACTATTCGTCTCCGTTCACTCCTATCGAACACGCTCACGCACGCCTGCTGGAAGTCCAAGCCCCTCAACCACAAAACCTCCCTTACCCCTTCCTTCCAACCTTTTCGAGGACGACCCCTACCCTGCCTTCTTTCCCTTACAGATTTAAACGCTCTCCATGTCATTCTACTTTGATCCATTCTCTCTAAATGACCAAACCACCTCAACATCCCCTCTTCAGCCCTCTGACTAATACTTTTATTAACTCCACACCTTCTCCTAATTTCCACACTCCGAATTTTCTGTATAATATTTACACCACACACTGCCCTTAGACAGGACATCTCCACTGCCTCCAACTGCCTCCTCGCTGCTGCATTCACAACTCAAGCTTCACACCCATATAAGAGTGTTGGTACTACTATATTTTCATACATTCCCTTCTTTGCCTCCATAGATAAAGCTTTTTGTCTCCACATATACCTCAACGCACCACTCACCTTTTTTCCCTTATTAATTTTATGATTAACTTCATCCTTCATTTAATCCATCCGCTGACACGTCAACTCCCAAGTATCTGAAAACATTCACTTCTTCCATACTCCTCCTCCCCAATTTGATATCCAATTTTTCTTTATCTAAATCATTTGATACCCTCATCACCTTACTCTTTTCTATGTTCACTTTCAACTTTCTACCTTTATGCACTCCCAAACTCGTCCACTAACCTTTGCAATTTTTCTTTAGAATCTCCCATAAGCACAGTATCATCAGCAAAAAGCAACTGTATCAATTCCCATTTTGTATTTGATTCCCCATAATTTAATCCCACCCCTCTCCCGGACACCCTAGCATTTACTTCTTTTACAACCCCATCTATAAATATATTAAACAACCATGGTGACATTACACATCCCTGTCTAAGACCTACTTTTACCGGGAAGTATTCTCCCTCTTTTCTACACACCCTAACCTGAGCCTCACTATCCTCATAAAAGCTCTTTACAGCATTTAGTAACTTACCACTTATTCCATATACTTGCAACATCTGCCACATTGCTCCCCTATCCACTCTATCATATGCCTTTTCTAAATCCATAAATGCAATAAATACTTCCCTACCTTTATCTAAATACTTTTCACATATATGCTTCAATGTAAGCACTTGATCTACACATCCCCTTCCCACTCCAAAACCCCCTTGCTCATCTGCAATCCTACATTCTGTCTTACCTCTAATTCTTTCAATTATAACCCTACAGTACACTTTTCCTGGTATACTCAGTAAACTTATTCCTCCATAATTTTTACAATCTCTTTTGTCCCCCTTCCCTTTATATAAACAGATTATACATGCTCTCTGCCAATCTCTAGGTACTTTCCCCTCTTTCATACATTTATTAAACAAAACTACCATCCACTCCAACACTATATCCCCCCCCTACTTTTAACATTTCTGTCATTATATAAATAATGCAGGCCAAGAAAATAAGTTAAACTGTGGAATACAAAATTTGTAGCAGTCTAATTATGTCAAAAAATAAATAATTCATACATCTACACTTAACCCGTAAACGGTCCAAACGTATACATGTATATACGTTTTTTCAACATTTGAAAGTATGTAAAAAAAGTAGATCTTCTTTTTGTTTTTTTACATTTGAAAATGTGTAAAAAAACTTTGATCTACTTTTTTTTTTTGTTATACGTATTTGAAAATATGTAAAAAAAAAACGTAGATCTACTTTTGTAGCACTACACATGTGAACGTAGATCTGCTTGGACCGTTTACAGGTTAAAGTTAAAACTTTCACTAAATTTATAATAAAAAGTCATAATTTATATTTTATTTTTTTAACAAACTAGCCGTATCCCAACTAGCCGTATTGCCATTTTCGCGTAAATTTGATGTAGCATTAAATGAAATAAGCTATTTGACATAATCAGTATAATGCAGAGTTTGTTAGAGGAAAATAATCATTTTTTCCACTGAAACTCACCTCTCGATTGAGAGCACGTGCAATAGAGCGAGCAATGCTGGTCTTTCCTACACCAGGTGGACCGTGAAAACAAAGAATTTTTCCTTGGGTTGTGCCTCGCAGTTGTGCCACAGCTATGAACTCTGTAGTAAGAAAATAAAAAAGAGAATAATCAATGCATACTATACCGCAGTAACAATGAACTCATGGTGAAATCCATCCTAAACTTTTTTTTTTTTAAACACACTGGCCATCTATCAAGGGTGGGTGACCCAAAAAAGAAACACTTTCACCATCATTCACACACTCACTGTTTTGTCAGCAGCACACAAATACAACAGTTTAGATGTCCCTCTAAATGGTAAATATCCCAAACCCCTCCTTTAGAGTGCAGGCACTGTACTTTCCACCTCCAGGACAATTCTCTTGTATTCAATGTAACTTCTAAATTTATATTTCAATCACCTAAGAGACTTTTTTTTTTTTTTTTAACAAGTCGGCCATCTCCCAAAATGCTTTGCATATTAAGGAGGCATTATGCTGAAATAAATTATCTTATCTTGACTAATTGCAGCTAACCTGTTTCTCTGAATCCTTTCACAAAATATTATACTTACTCATTTTCATCTTTCACTAGTTTCATTTATATATTATAACATCTATGAGTTTATGAAGCACTAGGTAAACCATAGAAATGATGAAGGATAAAGGGTGGGTGGTGCACTGAGGAGTCTGTGGAGACAAAGAATGTTATCTATGGAGGCAAAGAATGGAATGTATGAGTGTAGTGGTACCAACACTCTCATATAGGTGTGAAGGATGGGTTGTAAGTGCTGCAGGGAGAAGGAGGTTGGAGGCAGTGGAGATGTTGCATCTAAGGGCAATGCGTGGTGTAAATATTATGAAGTTGAAGTGTGGAAATTAGGAGGAGGTGTGGAGTTACTATAAGTATTTTTCAGAGAAGGGGTTGTTGAGGTTCCTTGGTCATTTTAATGAGTATAGAGCAAAATATGATGACCTGGAGGGAGTATAAATCTGTAGTGAAGGGGAAGAGGGTAGGGGTCATCCTAGGAAAGGATGGAGAGGATACAAGAGGTTTTGTGTGCAAGAGGCTTGAACATGCAGCAGGTATGTGTGAGCAGATTAGATAGGAGTGAATGGAGACAAATGGTTTTTGGGACATGACAAGCTGTTGGAGTGCAAACAGGGTAATATTTTGTGAAGGGATTCTGGGAAACTGGTTAGCCAGACTTTAGTCCTGGAGGTGGGAAGTACAATGCCTGCACTTTAACTCATTGATTGTTTCAGCCGTATATATATATACGTCTTATGAGCCAATGTCTCTGACATATTAATATGCGTAAATTCTAGCAGCTTCAAATCAGGTGGCAGAAAGCTGGAAGGCCTACATGTGAGAGAATGGGTCTGCATGGTGGGTGTTCACCCCTGTGAAAAAAATCAGGGACTCAGTGGTGCATTGTGGGAATGCCATCTTGGTAGTCTCTGTTCACCATGCCTCAAGGTAAAAAGTACCTCACTCCTCGCCGAATTGGAGGTCTTCTGTTCCCAAATGATAGTTCTAACAGTGATGAAAGTGCCAGTTAAAGTGAATTCCATGGCTTTCAAGAGGGTGTGACCAAAAGCAATGCCCACGCTAACGTAATTAGTGTTGAAAACCCAGATGACCCTCAATCTTCCACCTCTGGTGCTGGGCCGTCTCATTCACGTTCACCTGTACGAGGATGAAAAAGGAAACTATTTCCCCATGTACAGGACTCGGATGTGAGCAGTGAAAGTGATAGTGATAGTGATTTCCAAGTTACTGAAAGCAGCTCTAGTTGTGACAGTGAAGGGGAATATTTGCCAGTGAAGTGGCAGTATGTACGACGCAGCGTGTGTTCTGGTAATGTGCCATATGCCATTCCAAGGCAAAAGAGTAAATCTCGAGGTACATCCCATGGCCCTACACCACGACCTGAGTGTGAAGATGATGATATTGTTACAATGGGGATGAATAATGTGTGTGGGGCAGCAGGTGGTGGTGGTGTTGGTGGTAGCATGAGTCATGTGGCACCATTAGCGGGCCATGCTCTTACCCACGCTGCTAACTCAGCACAGCCACAACCAGCCTCAACCACCCCCCCCACTCCCACAACCTGCACAACCACAACTTCCACAACCACAACCACCTTTTAATATCCAGAACCCACCAGCAGACTGCATCTGGGATTGGCAGCAAGTTGCCAATTTTGTTCCCAATCCCCATGACTTTGATGAAACACAAAGTGGAATTTGGCCATTGTGTACACTTGGGAACAATGCCACTGAACTGGAATGCTTTCAGTTATTCTTCGATGAAGCCCTGATGGAAATTATTTTCAGGGAAAGCAACACATACTATGAGTACACAATGGCAAATACAATTCTTTCACCAAGGTCATGGCTACACCAGTGGAAGGACACAACTGTGGCAGAGATGTACCTGTTCTTTGCCACAATAATGCTTATGCCACATGTGTATAAGCACACTGTCACCACACATTGGTCAACGCAATGCCTGATTTCAACCCCAGGTTTTAGTGATTTTATACCAGTGAATCGATTTTTGATACTGTTACGTATGCTACACTTCTCAGACAAAACAAGACCTGACAGAAACAACAGGTTATATAAGATTAGGAATGTGTTCATGTACCTGAAGCAAAAGTGCTGTATGTATTTTTATCCCTTCAGGAAGCTTGTTATTCATGAGTCTTTGGTTTTGTTCAAAGGCAGACTGTCGTTTAAGCAAGAGGAAACGCTTTGGTACAAAGTTATTTGTACTGTGTGATTGCAAAAGTGGTCTGGTTTTGGATATAACTGCGTACACTAGCAGTAATACATTGAGAGATACCAGAAAGTTATTGGGTATTTCTGTTGATGTGGTTAGAACAATGATGGAACCATATCTTGGTAAGGGGCATATATTATTTACCAATAACTGGTACACAAGCCGCTTACTCAGTGATTTCTTGCGAGTGAACATGACAGACATGTGTGGCACAGTGTGTGGTAATCGTAAGCATATACAGTGGACCCCCAGTTTACGATCAGCCTCCAATGCAACCAATTATGTAAGTGTATTTATGTAAGTGCATTTGTATGTGTATGTTTGGGGGTCTGAAATGGACTAATCTAATTCACAATATTCCTTATGGGAACAAATTCGGTCAGTACTGGCACCTGAACGTACTTCTGGAATGAAATAATATCGTAAACCGGGGGTCCACTGTACCTAGGTTCAACGCAGGTACTCACAGAGGTGGCATTTAGATGTTTGCTGCCAATGATATCATGATATTTCAGTGGCATGACAAACATGATGTCACATTGTTGACATCAGTCACCGAAATGAAATGGCAGACAGTGGCAGGCAGAACAGAGACCAATGATCCCATTCTAAAACCTGCAGCTGTGATGGACTACAATCTCAACATGCGCTTAGTGGACAAATGTGACATGCAGATTGGGTTTTCTGATTGTGTTTTGCAAGAGTTATAAGTGGTATATAAAACTTTCTTTCCATGTACTTGATATTTCCATGCTGAATGCTTATAACAAATACAAGATGAAGACCAACAACAAACCAAAATATGGTTAATTTTGTTTGTCAGTCATCAGACAAATAATATTCAAGTACACCAAGGAGAAACACCTGCAATAGACCAGCACCCACAAAATTACCAACACATACCATCTCGTCTGAGGCCTGGTGATCACTACCCCATACAACTGCCTTCTACTGCTTTCAAGAAAAGTGCTCAGAAGAGGTGCTTTGTCTGTGCACATACCACAAAATGCCCACAAAAGTGCAGACACTCGTTTTATGTGTGAGGAGTGTAAAACTTCACTGTGCATAACACCATGTTTCAAAGACTTTCACAAGCTGCAGCAGTTCTAAGAAAGTGTTCAGTGACTGAACATTTGTATATATATTATAGATCAATAGTAATAAAAAATTTTTTGTCTTGTTGGTTTGTGTAAACAAGTTTTGTAAACAATATAATAATGTTTGTGCAGTAATTGTGTTGTATACAATGAGTGTATATTTGTACACTGCACCTTACTTTGGTCTCACAGGCCACATAAGTTACTTAGAAAAAAATATTGGAAAATACAAGAAAACTTCAAATTGGAGTAAATAAAAGAATACTGGGTGAGCGGCATTTGCCACTGTTGCCATATGTGGCTCATTTTCTGCCAACTTTATGCCTCTATATCTCAGTAAGTACTGATGGCCAAAAAAATTTTTTGGCTTAAAACACTCAGTAAAATAATCCTAACATTTTGGTAAGAAAAAATAATTTTTTTTTTTAATATTTTTCAACACAGAATGACAGTTTCAGAAATGGGCTTGTGACAGTCAAAGGGTTAAAGGAGGGGTTTAGAATATATGCTGTTTGGAGTGACATCTGAACCGTCATATCTGAGTGCCTCTGCAAAGACAGTGATTATGTGTGAATGATGGTGAAAGTGTTGAATGATGGCAAAATGTTTCTTCTGTTGGGTCACTCTGCCTTGGTAGGAAACAGTTGACATGTTAAAAAAAAAAAAAAGCAATGATTCATGAACTAAACTTTTTAACAACTACTCGCCTTTCTTTTTTAACCTGTAAATGGTCCAAACGTATATACATGTATACGTTTTTACCACTAGTGCCCCAAATGTATATATACGTTCTATTTGTCATACATTCAACATTGCCACGATAAGCCTGAGTCGCCAAGACATGAGAGAATGGGTGTGCACACTCACTGTGCGCCATATTAAAATAATTGGGGATTCCTGAGTACCATATGCTCTTTTCTTCATATTAAAAAAAAAACGATTTTTTTTTTCTCAAAAAATTTGGGGCACTACGCGAGAGAACGTATATATACGTTTGGACCGTTTACGGGTTAAGATAGGTAGGGTAATTAAAAAAAAACACACTTTCACAATCATTAACTCAATAGCTAGCCAGAAGTGTGCTGACATCACAGTTCAGATGACCTTCCTAATGGCAAAACCTAACTGCTTCTTTAGAGTGCATTTCATTACGGTGAATGGTTGTCAACAATGTGACATCTCGTTTGTCATGCCACCGTAATGCCATGATGTCATTGGCAGTAAACACCTGCACGTCATCACCACAAACACCTGCATTGAGCCTGGGCATATGTTTACGATTAGAACGCACTGTGCCACACACATCTGTCTTGTTCACTCGCATGAAATCACTGAGTAATGGGCTTGTGTACCAGTTTTTTTTTTTTTTTTTTTTTCAACAAGTCAGCCGTCTCCCACCGAGGCAGGGTGACCCAAAAAAGAAAGAAAAACCCCCAAAAAGAAATTTTCTTCTTCTTATTCTTTTTAGTAATTATTACAGGAAAAGGGGTTACTAGCCCATTGCTCCCGGCATTTTAGTTGACTTTTACAACATGCGTGGCTTATGGAGGAAAGATTCTTATTTCACTTCCCCATGGATATAAAAGGAAAAGTAATAAGGCCAAGAACTATTAAGATAAAATCAAAGAAAACTCAGATGAGTGTGTATAAATTAATGTGTACATGTATGTGTAGTGTGACCTAAGTGTAAGTAGAAGTAGCAAGACATACCTGTAATCTTGCATATTTATGAGACAGACAAAAGACATCAGCAATCCTACCATCATGTAAAACAATCACAGGCTTCGTTTTACACTCACTTGGCAGGACGGTAGTACCTCCCTGGGTGGTTGCTGTCTACCAACCTACTACCTATAGTGTACCAGTTATCGGTATATAATGTATGGCCCTTACCAAGATAAGGTGCCATCATGTTTCTCACTACGTCACCTGATATACCCAATAACATCTTGGTATCTTTCAATGTTTTACTACCCGTGTATACAACAATATCCAACACCAGGCCACTGTCACAATCACAGCAAACAATTTTATACCAAAGCGGTTCCTCTTGCTCGGTATATACTGCTTGAATGACAGTCTACCTTTGAACAAAATCAAAGACTCGTCAATTACAAGATTCTTGAATGGATAAAAGTATATCCTGAACTTTTGTTTGAGATACATGAAGAGAAGTGCAACATACGTAACAGTAAGATAAACCTGTTCATATCTGTGGACCAGTATGCTTTTATATTATGCTTATAGACGTGAGGCATAAGCATTATTGTTGCAAAAAGCAAATACATTTCTGCAACAGTTCTCTTTCCACCTGGAGCACTAGGGATGGGATGACATCAGATTTTTGCCAATACTGACACATTTTCAGTATTTTATATTTTTAACCCTTTCAGTGCCCTTTATGTAAAGCTACATCACCGAGGCCAAGGTTCCTTATGTTGTACATCATAAGCTCAGCTCCCTCAGATAAATTGTGAGCAGTAAATTTTAACCTTTATATCATAGAATGTGTTGTGTGTGGAAAGTGTAAACAGTATAAAAAAAAATTCCTGCCAAACCCAGTGCATGATGGGAAGAGCAAAATTCTGAATACATGAATAGTTTAAAATAGTGACTTTGCGGTGTTTTCTAAGATGTTTTTATGGCTTTACTAGCAATATAGAATTGCAAACACTAACTAAACAAACTTCAGTGACTGTCTTAGTAATCTTATTGTAAGTATGGAAAATTAAATTTACCTGGATGTACCTCATAAGATACATACCGGTAACAGTATCAAACTTAAAAATGAAAAATCACTTGATAATTGCTGGCAACTTGAACCCTCTGAGTGTCGAGACCCCTGTTTGCAAACTTGCTCATAATGTCAAAAAATTTTCAAGCAAAATAAAATTTTTTTTTTTTCTTATGAAATGATCTTTCTCTGAAGATAATGAAACCAAAAGTATGAAATTCGATGGAAAACTTACAGAATTACACTCTCCTAAAGTTGATATTATGCACTGGCAATTTCACTCAGTTTGAGCCCTATTTTGGGCCAATTCCTTTGCTCCACTTGACCAACCGAATAGCTTTTTTGCTAGAACTCCTTTTATTCTATTGACTAAGTACAAGAAAATGCCCATTTACCTATTTCAACTCCCCCAAAAATTGATCAGAAATTACTAATTTGGCCAATTTCACACAAAATTCAAGAAAAGCCAACATCAAAATTGGGTCCAGAATAAACAATGCAGACATTCCTGGGACTAAAATAACATTTTCTCTGTTCATCAGTCACATCTCCAAGGCCCTCTTATATAATGCTTGTTTTTTATTTAGAATTTTTATTCACACAAAAAATAGAAGATTTACTGTTATTCAGAATACTGCATAATTGTAATAATTGTATAAATAACATCAGCACATTCACGAATACACTTTAGACCCACCAGTCAATGTGTATTGGACGTGTGACATGTTTTGTTTACTCTTGAACAGCAAAAATTGAACATTTCTGCTATTTTGAGCTCACTTTCAACCTACTTTTAGCCTGCAAACCATTTAAAATCATCTCCATTTCTACAACATATCTCCCATTCTATTAAATGGAACCAAGAAAACAAGAATACAACCATAAATACCATATGAAAATGCACCACAAAGTTGCTGTTTTAAACCAAAAACACAGTTGCAGTTTTTTCTCATTATGCACTGTGTGCTGCAGGATTTTTATTATACTGTGCATACTGACCACTCAGACCCATTCTCTCAAATGTAGGCCTACCAGCTTTCTCCTGCAAGATTGGACAACGCTAGAATTTTGGTGTAGTATTAGAGGACCGACACTGACTTCAGGGACCAACACTGAAAGGGTTAACATTAATCTTTCTTGATCCAATGATAACCAAGATACAAGCTTTGCAAATAGCATGTGCTCCTGTATGATAATGTCTTCAATTACTAAATCAACATGAATCACTGATACACCTGTTTTATATCTAATCAAATTTGGACAAACATAACTGTTCCACTTAAATCATAAGCAATTCACAGATAATACAGCAGATCACTGCCAAACTTTCATTATAACAGATATCACCAGAGTGAATAAAATTCAGACTACACAAGGATATTTAGATAAAAGGATTACTCATAGCTCTAATATAAACTGGAAAAGAGTTACATGAAATTCAAAAATCAATTAAGGAGTTGAAACTTTTCTTAAAAAAGTTATAATAAACATTATCCTGACTTAACAAATCATAATACAACAAAAAAAAGAAGCATAACACTCTATAACTTACTGCATGCATACCCAGATCTATTTATTTTTTATTAACACATCGGCCTTCTTCCACCAAGGCAGGGTGGCCTGAAAAAGAAAAACTTTCATTATCATTCACTCCATCACTGTGTTGCCAGAGGCACATTCACACTACAGTTATAAAACCGCAACATTAACACCCCTCCTTCAGGGTGCAGACACTGTACTTTCTATCTCCAGGACTCAAGTCTGGCCTGCCAGTATCCCTGACTCCCTTCATAAATGTTACCTTGCTCACATTCCAACAGCACGTCAATTCCTAAAACCCATTTGTCTCCATTCACTATCTAACATGATCATGCATGCGTGCTGGAAGTCAAAGCCCCTCGCACACACAGCCTCCTTTACCCTCTCCCTCCAATCTCTCCTAGGCTGACCCTTACCCCGCCTTCCCTCTACTACAGACTTATACACTCTCAAAGTCGTTCCATTTTGTACCATCCTCTCTACGTGTCTGAACTACCTCAACAACCCCTCCTCAGCCCTCTGGATAATATTTTTGGTAATCCCGTACCTTCTCCTAATTTCCAAACTACGAGTTCTCCACTTATATTCACACCACACATTGCCCTCAGACATGACATCTCCACTGCCTCCAGCCTTCTCCTTGTTGCAATATTCACCACCCATGTTTCACACCTATATAAGAGCATTGGTATAACTATACTCTCATACATTCCCCTCTTTGCTTCCATGGATAAAGGTCTTTGTCTCCACAGACTCCTAAGTGCACCACTCACCTTTTTCCCCTGATCAATTCTATGAGTCACCTCATCTTTCATAGACCCATCTGCTGACACGTCCACTCCTAAATATCTGAAGGCAGTGGAGATGTCATGTCTGAGGGCAATGTGTGGTGTGAATATAATGCAGAGAATTCGTAGTTTGGAAATTAGGAGAAGGTGTGGGATTACCAAAACTATTATCCAGAGGGCTGAGGAGGGGTTGTTGAGGTGGTTCAGACATGTAGAGAGAATGGAACAAAACAGAATGACTTCGAGAGTGTATAAATCTGTAGTGGAGGGAAGGTGGGGTAGGGGTCGGCCTAGAAAGGGTTGGAGGGAGGGGGTAAAGGAGGTTTTGTGTGCGAGGGGGCTTGGACTTCCAGCAAGCATGTGTGAGCATATTTGATAGGAGTGAATGGAGACAAATGTGCTTTTGGAGTGTAAGCAAAGTAACATTTATGAAGGAATTCAGGGAAACCAGCAGGCCGGACTTGAGTCCTGGAGATGGGAAGTACAGTGTCTACACTCTGAAGGAGGGGTGTTATTGTTGCAGTTTTATAACTGTAGTGTAAAGCGCCCCTCTCGCAAGACAGTGATGGAGTGTATGATGATGAAAGTTTTTCTTTCTTGGGCCACCCTGCCTTGGTGGGAATCGGCCGATGTCTTAATAAAAAAAAAAAAAATAAATTCACCTCCATACTCTCTCCCTCCAATATATCCAATTCTTCATCAACTAATTTTTTTATCCTCATCATCTTACTCTTTCCTATATTCACTTTTAACCCTTTGGGGGTTTCGGTTGTACTAGTACGGCTTACGCACCAGGGTTTTTGACGTACTAGTACGCATAAATTCTAGCGCCCTCAAATCTAGCAAGAGAAAGCTGGTAGGCCTACATAATGAAAGAATGGGTCAATGTGGTCAGTGTGCGCAGTATAAAAAAAATCCTGCAGCACACAGTGCGCAATGAGAAAAAAAAACTTTGACCGTGTTTTTGGATTAAAACAGCGACTTTGCACTGTATTTTTGTATGGTATTTATTGTTGTATTCTAGTTTTCTTGGTCTCATTTTATAGAATGGAAGACATATTACAGAAATTAATATGATTTTGACTGGTTTTACAATGAAAAGTACCTTGAAATTGAGCTCAAAGTAGCAGAAATGTTCGATTTTTACCCAAGTTCAAAAGTAAACAAATCATGCTAAGCGTCCAATACACGTCAACTGGTGAGTCTAATATTCTTTCACAAGTGCGCCGATATTATTTATACCATTTCTACACTAATGCAGTAGTCTGCATAACAGTAAATCTTATTTTTTTGTGAGAATAAAAAATCAAAGTGGAAAGCAAAAGAATGCAAGAGGGGAGTGGGGACATGACTAATGAACAGAGGAAATGTTATTTTAGTGCCAGGAATGTCTTTCTTGTTTATTCTGAACCCTATTTGGAAATTGGCATCTTTTGAAATTTGTGTGAAACTGGCAAAATTGCTAAATTCCGACCACTTTACTGGATAGTTGAAATCGGTAAATGGGTGGTTTTTTGTACTCATTCAATAGAAAAAACGGAGTTCTAGCGAAATAGTTATGATTTTTGTCGACTAGTACACTGGAATTGGTCGAAAATAGGGCTCAAAGTGGGCAAAATCGCCGATGCGTAAACATTGTCGAGACCGCTAACTTCGCAAGAGCATAATTCCGTAAGTTTTCCATCAAATTTCATACTTTTGGTGTCATTATGATCGGGAAAATATTCTCTATCTTTTCATAAGAAAAAATATTTTTTTTTTTTTTTTTTGAAATTTTGGCGACCCTGAGAACAAGTCTCTGAGAGGGCCTGGTGACCCCCAAAGGGTTAATTTTCTTCTTTTACATATCTTACCAAACTCATCCACCAACCTCTGCAACTTCTCTTCAGAATCTCCCAAAAGCACAGTGTCATCAGCAAAGAGCAACTGTGACAACTCCCACTTGGTGTTAGATTATTTATCTTTTAAAACCCCACACCTCTTGCCAACAACCGAGCATTCGCTTCTATTGGTAAAAAACGTTATTACAAAATTAAATACGGATACTCAACAACACTTACTAGCCTAATTAGAAGATCCAAACAGATATATTATTCAAACAGATTAAATGAAACTAAACAACATAAAAAGTATAGTACTAGCAAAGCCCTTCTCAAATTCTAGTAACAAATAAAACCTACACCAAGAAGCAATCTGAAGATAATCCAGATACCTTATATACCACTGAAACTACTTCTAAACTCATTGACTTCTTTTCTGCAACTGGAAGCCAGCTAGCAAGTGACATCCTTCAGACCCAAACTTTCTTACTGGCAACAACACATAATGCCTTGTGCAGTACTTATCACCAATCACATATAATGCCATAATAAAAATACTAGAAATAACCTATACAGCACTTGATAACAAGGCAAACTACTAGTACACTACTTCATTAATGTTATAATACAGCTCCAAGTATTGTCAAAGAGTAAATACTATTGACTTATCCACAAATTTTAGGTTTAAATCTACTTTCTCTTCATATTACTTAAAAGAAGCTGATACTTTACCTAAAATTCTCTTTTTGACATCTTCCATCCCATAGTGATCTTCATCTAAGATTTCACGGGCTTTTTTTAGGTCAAGATTTTCTTTGGAGGTTATACCCCAAGGTAACATTGTCAGCCAGTCCAGGTAATTTCTTGTTACATTGAACTCTGAGGAGTGGTTATCTAGGAATCCTAATTTATTTAATTCTTCATCTATAACATCTTGAACAGCATCTGGAACTTCCTTATCCTGCAATAAAAAAACACTTTTATAACCAAATATGTACTCTTTTCTTTTTTTTTTAATACCAACCATCTCAGACTGAGGCAGACAAACATGGAAAAAAAGGAAACACAGTCAACATCACTCATTCAATAGATGATTTGCTATAAGTGTGCTAACATCCCAATTCCAATGACTCTCCAAAGTGCAACATCTCCACCCTACCTTCCTTAAGAGTACAGGCATTGTAATTCCCACCTCCAGGATTAAAGTAACTGGTTTTCCTGAATCCCTTCATGTTACCTTGCTCACACTCCAACAGAAAGCCAAATCATGAAAATCACTTGCCTCCACTCATTCTTATCAAAATATATTGGAAGTCCAAGCCCCAAGCACTAAAACCACTTTTATCCCCTCCCTCCAACCTTTCTGAGGACAAACCCTACCGCTCCTTCCTTTCACCCCTAGATTTATATGCCCTCCTAGTCATCCAATTTTTCTCTAGCCTCTCTGAATGTCCAAACCACCCCAACAAACCCTCCTCAGCCATCTGAACAATTCTTTTTTTTTTTTACCTCTACACCTACTCCTAATCTCCAAACTCCAAATACTCTGCATAATAGTCACACCATACTTTACCCTGAGACATGACATCTCTACTGCCTCCAGCAGCCTCCTCCTCTCTGAAACATTAAAACTCCATGCTCGACAACCCATACAACAGTGTTGGTATAGGTACAACACCAATTTTTCAGACCCTTTGGTTCCAAAGCCTTTATGGATTATTGAGTTGTCCGCCTTTAGAGAGCGCAGTATACTTTGGTCTTGGGGGTTGGATAAGTGACATACAGTTGGGTGGCAAATGCACTGCCGCGGGAATTTCAAGTTCCTGCTAGTAAATTTGTATGGATTATAAGAGTTTCCGGACCATCAGTGTCCGGAGAATCAATGTTGTACCTGTACCACTATACTCTGGTACATGTATTCTGGTAAATGTATTCAAATATTTGAATATATTTACCTCCTCTATACTCCACCCCTCCAATCTAATATCCAGTCTCTCATTACCTATATTTCTTGATAAACTCACCACCTTGTTCTTTCCTGTGTTCAATACCCCAGCTGCTTTACCCCCTTTCAATCTACCCACTGCTACAAGCACCTCCTGCAGACTCATATCTAGTTCTTTCTCACTCTGTCCAATGCAAGACATCACTGCCTCCCTCTCTTCATCAGCATTCAACAATTCCTAAAAATGTTCTCCCCTACTTTCCAGTACCTCCACTTCCCCATCTAATGGCTTCCCTCTCTTGTTTTCAACTGTTAATTTCAATTGTTCCCTAAGCTTTCTTAACTTACCTTACTCCAAAAACTTTCTCTTTTTCTAAGCAAAATTTGTGAGTATAATAACTCTCCTATTATACTCCCTCACCACTCTTTTAACCACTGTATACTCCTACCACTAAATATCACTTCTACACTGTAAAAACTTTTCAAATGCCAACTTTTTCTCCCTTACCACCCTCTCTACCCAGTGATCATACCAATCACTCCTCTTCCCTCCTACATCCACCCTCCTAAATCAACCTCTGGTGTACACTAACATTGCATTCTTAACCCTTTGAGGGTCGACAGGCCCTCTCCGAAACTCGTTCTCAGGGTCGGCCAAATTTAAAAAAAAAAAAAATTATTTTCTCTTATGAAAAGATAGAGAATCTTTTCCCGATCATAAGGACACCAAAAGTTTGAAATTTGATGGAAAACTTACGGAATTATGCTCTCGCAAAGTTAGCGGTCTCGGCGATTTTTACGCATCGGCGATTTTGCCCACTTTGAGCCCCATTTTCGGCCAATTCCACTGTACTAGTCGACAAAAAAACATGAATATTTCGCTAGAACTCCATTTTTTCTATCGAATGGGTGCAAGAAACCACCCATTTATGAAATTCAACTATCCAGTACAGTGGTCAGAATTTAGCAATTTTGCCAATTTCACACAAATTTCAAAAGATGCCAATTTCCGAATAGGGTCCAGAATAAACAAGAAAGACATTCCTGGCACTAAAATGACATTTCCTCTGGTCATTAGTCACGTCTCAAGGCCCCTCTTATATTCTTTTGCTTTCCACTTTGAATTTTTATTCTCACAAAAAATATAAGATTTACTGTTATGCAGACTACTGCATTAGTGTAAAAAATGTTATAAATATTATTGGTGCACTTGTAAAAGAATATTAGACTCATCAGTTGACGTGTATTGCACGCTTGGCACGATTTGTTTACTTTTGAAATTTGGTAAAAATCGAACATTTCTGCTATTTTGAGCTCAATTTCAAGGTACCTTTCATTGTAAAACCAGTCAAAATCATCTCAATTTCTGTAATATGTCTTCCATTCTATAAAATGAGACCGAGAAAACTAGAATACAACAATAAATACCATACGAAAATACAGTGCAGTCGCTGTTTTATTCCAAAAAAATTGTCAAAGTTTTTTTTTCTCATTATGCACTGTGTGCTGCAGGATTTTTTTTTAGACTGTGCACACTGACCACATAGACCCATTCTTTCATATGAAGGCCTACCAGCTTTCTCCCACTAGATTTGAGGGCACTAGAATTTAAGCGTACTAGTACGTCAAAAACCCTGGGTCGTAAGCCGTACTAGTATGTCCGAAACCCTCAAAGGGTTAAATCTACCCATGCCTCTTTAACCTCCACATTACCAACACTGTCTCCCAACAGTTGCTTATACTTTACCCTAGCTATCTTCTCCCTTAATTTATAACTTTCTCTTCTCTCTTATTCACTGATGGTATTTTCCTTGTACCCCATCTACCTCTTACTCTCACTGTAGCCACCACTAAATAATTTGTTTTTTAACACACAGCCATCTCCCACTAATGTTAGGATACCTGAAAAAGAACACCACTCACCACCATTCATTCAATCACTGTCTTGCTAGAGCTGCACTGATAGTACAGCTCAGATACCCCTACAAACTGCAAATATCCTCAACCCTCTTTCAGAGTGGAGTCACTGTACTTCCCACCTCCAGGACTCAAGTCTGGTTAACCAGTTTCCTTAAAACCCTTCATAAATGTTACCTTGTCACACTCCAACAGTATGTCAAGTCATAAAAAACACTTGCCTCCATTATCTCTTACTTAGTGTGCGCGCACACGCACGCACACACACGCACACACACACACACGCACGCACGCACGCACACACACACACACACACACACACACACACACACACACACACACACACACACACACACACACACACACACACACCCACCCACACCCACCCACCCACCCACACCCACCCACACCCACCCACACACACACACACACACACACACACACACACACACACACACACACACACACACACATACACACACACACACATACACACACACACATACACACACACACACACACACACACACCCACCCACCCCTGCTGGATGGCCAAGCCCCTTGCATACAAAGTCTTCTTTACCCCCTCCCACCAACTTTTCCCAAGGTTCCACTTTCCCACTTTCCCTCCACTACAGATTTACATGCCCTGCAAGTTATCCTATTTTGCTCTATCCTTTTTAAATCTCTAAACCACCTCAACAACCTCTCTTCAGTCCTCTGGATAATAATTTTAGTAACCCTGCACCTTTTTCTAATTTCCAAATTATGAATTCTCTACACAATATTTATACCATACATTGCCCTCAGAGACAACATCTCTACTGCCTCCAGCCCCCTCCTTGCTACAACATTCATAACCCATGAAAATTAAAATGAAAATGAAAATGTTTATTTCCTTGCAAAGCTTACAATGTGCGGATTACATCTTCTTTCTTTCTTTCTTTCAACACACCGGCCGTATCCCACCGAGGTGAGGTGGCCCAAAAGGAAAAATGAAAGTTTCTCCTTTTACATTTAGTAATGTATACAGGTGAAGGGGTTACTACCCCCTTGCTCCCGGCATTTTAGTCGCCTCTTATGGCATGCACAGCTTAAGGAGGAAGATTTCTATCCCACTTCCCCATGAAGATAAGTGGAAATGAACAAGAACTAGTAAGATAAATAGAAGAAAACCCACTGAATATCAACCCTGAATATCAGCCATAATCCGTTCCAGAAGGTCAGCCTAAATCCAAAAAGGCCTAAATTTGAAGCAATATTTCCCATAAGAATTAATGTAAATACAATTAATCCATTCCATACGCCCATAATTAACAAAAAAAAAAATACATTTTGTAAAGTTTAACTATAGTTTTACATACACAAAACAATGACAATTACATAAAAATGAACATTTAAATCATTATTACATACATGTATTGAAGACTCTTGGAAGACAGGGAGGAGGGGAGAGGGAGGAGGAGAGGTTATTGTTTGGAAGGGGAATCCCGTCCATAAAGACTTCAGGTATCAAAGCCCTATCTGGGGTTACTTCCCTTCTTTGTCTTTTAACCCTTTGGGGGTCGGCAGGTCCACTCAGAGACTTGTTCTCAGGGTCGGCCAAATTTCAAAAAAAAAAAAAATTATTTTTCCTTATGAAAAAATAGTTTTTTTTTCTAAACATTATAGGCTAAACAAAAATTTTTTACCATCAATACTTACCAAGATATGGAGGCGTGAAGTTTGCAAAAAGTGAACAACATCTGGTAACATCGCCGACTGCTGTCACACAGTATTCTTTTATTTACTTTTTTTATGTATGATTTTCTATTATTTTTTAATTTTTCTTTTTCCAAGTACTTTTATGGCCTGTGAGACCAATATGATCAGTATTTTGTAAGCTATTTCTTTTTCAATACTACACAATGATGGCGTAAACAATGTTGTCATTGTTTTGTTTACAGAAAATATTTACACAAACAAATGGTATGAAATGTTGTTTATTACTATTTTTCTATATTTTATATACACATATACAGTCATAGGGAATGTTTCTAGAAGTTCTGCAGCCTGTGGAAGTCTTTGAAACATGGTGTCATGCACAGTGGTGTTTTACATTCCTCACACATAAAATGAGTGTCTCTGCATTGTTGTGGGCATTTTCTTGTATGTGCACAGACGTAACACCTCTTCTGAGCCTTTTTCTTGAAAGCAGTAGCAGGCAGTTTTACCAGGAAGTGATCACCATGCTTCAAATGAGAAGGAAGTTGTTGAAAATTTGGTGGGTGGTCTATTGCAGGTGTTGTTCCTTGGTACTTGAATATTATTTGTCTGATGACAGACAAACAGAATTCGCCGTATGGTGGTTTGTTTCTGGTCCTCATATTATACATATTATAAGCATTCAGCATGGAAATGTCCAGAAGATGGAAAAAGAGTTTTATGTACCACTTTTAACTCTTGCGAACACAATCAGCAAACCCAATCTGCATGTCACATTTGTCCACTGAACGCATATTGAAGGTGTAATCAATCACAGCTGCAGGTTTTAGAATGGGTTCATTGTTCTCTCTATGCTGCCTGCCAGTGTCTGCCATTTCATTAGGGTGAACTGATGACAACAGTATGACATCTCGTTTGTCATGCCACCGAAATGCCATGATGTCATTGGCAGCAAATGCCTGCACCTCACCTCTACGAGTGCCAGCGTCAAACCTGGGCATATGTTTACGATTTGCATGCACTGTGCCACACATCTGTCATGTTCACTCGCAAAAAATCACTAAGTGAGGGGCTTGTGTACCAGTTATCTGTATATAATATATGCCCCTTACCAAGGTATGGTTCTATCATTGTTCTAACCACATCACCAGAGATGCCTAATAACTTCCTGGTATTTTGCAATGTATAACTTCCAGTGAACACAATAATATCCAATACCAGACCACTGTAACAATCACAAAGCACAAACAACTTTATACCAAAGCGTTTCCTCTTGCTTGGTATGTACTGCTTGAAAGAGAGTCTTCGTTTGAACAGAATCAAAGACTCGTCAATTACAAGCTTCCTGAAGGGATAAAAATACATATTGAATTTCTCTTTCAGATACACAAACACATGCCTAATCTTATATAACCTGTCGTTTCTGTCACGCCTGGTTTTGTCTGAGAAGTGAAGCATTAGCGCAAATCGATTCACTGGCATTATATCACTGAAACCTGGGGTTGCAATCAGGCGGTCTGTTGACCAGTATGATTTCACTTTATGCTTATACACATGTGGCATAAGCATTATTGTGGCAAAGAAAAGATGCATCTCAGACACAGTTGTCTCCTTCCACTAGTGTAGACGTGATTTTGGTGAAAGTATTGTGTTTGCCATGGTGTACTCGTAGTATGTGTTGCTTTCCATGACAATACTTTCCATCAGGGGTTCGTCAAAGAATAACTTGAAACATTCCAGTTCAGTGGCATTGTTTCCCAGTGTACAACATGGCCGTATTCCACTTTGGCTGTCATCAAACTGGTGGGGATTTGGAACAAAATTGACAGCTTCCTGCCAATCCCAGGTGTGGTCTGCTGGTGGGTACTGGACAATGACAGGTGGTTGTGGTTGTGGAGGCTGGTGTGGTGGGTAGGTGGGGGATGGTGGCCTTTGTCGTAGATCAGCTGAGGCAGCAGCGTGGGTGGCAGCGGCGTGGGTGGCAGTGGCATGGGTGGCAGCATGGCCCACTGCTGGTGCCTCACGCCTGGCACCACCACTACCACCACCATGCACATTTTCCATCCCAATTGCAACAGTATCATCGTCATTTTCACTTTCAGTTCCTGTTGTACAGCCATGGGATGTACTCCGAGATGTACTCCTTCCCCTTGGAATAGCATATGGCATACTACCAGAGTGCATATATCGTCGTATATACTGGCACTTCACTGGAGAATATTCCACTTCACTATCACTACTGGAACTATTTTCAAGAGCTTGTAGTTCATATTCACTATCACTATCATCACCAATGCTCACATCTGAGTCTGGGATTTGGGAAAATAGGAGTTTCCTCTTTGATTGTGGTACAACTGAAAATGAACATGACGGCCCAGCAGCAGATGTGGAAGGCTGAGGGTCGTCTGGGTTTTCCTCACTATTACCGATATTATGGTCATTACTTTCAGTCACTACCTTACCAAAACCTTGAAACTCATCTTCATTGGCACTTCCATCTGTATTATAACTGTCACTGGGGAACAAAAGTGTCCCAATTCGCCGAGGAGTGAGGAACTTTTTACCGCGAGGCATGGTGGACATTGTGTACCAAGATGGCGTTCCCACAATGCACCACTGGGTCCCAGATTTTTTTTCTACCGTGCACACCCACCACACAAACCCATTCTCTCACATCTAGGCCTACCAGTCTTTTCCCACGAGATTTGACGGCGCTAGAATTTATGCGTACTAGTACGTCAAAAACCCCTGCGCATAAGCCGTACTAGTATGGCCAAAACCCCGAAAGGGTTAATGGCACTAGGACCAGTTTGAGAGGCCTGTTTCATCACAATTAAACACTTGTTGGGGTGGAATCCTTCAGTCTCTACGTACCCCTTGAATTCCTGCACAAATTTTTCAGCAGCATGTTTGTCTGAACTTGCAGCCTCACCATGCCTTACAACACTGTGTATGCCACTATACTTCTTAAATCTGTCAAACCAGCCTCTGCTGGCCTTAAATTCGCTAACATCAGCACAAGTTCCAGGCATTTTCTTAATGAGATCCGCATGCAACTGCCTTTCCTTTTCACAAATGATCGTCTCTGAAACACTATCTCCAGCTGTTTTCCGTTGATCCACAACAACAACAACAACTTCTCCACGTCTTCCATTGTTTGTCATCTCTTTTCGTTATCATGTTTACCCTTTTTGTCACATCAGCTTCCTTAATTTGTTCTTTCTTTGCCAGGATAGAAGTGATTGTTGATTTGTTTTTGCCATACATCCTGGAAAGCTGGAGCACACACACACACCAGTATTTTTCTAAAATTTCTTTCTTCAATTCTATCATATTTCTCACTTGCTTTACCAAAGGGCTGGCACTAGGAAGTGTCTTTGGGCCCATGGTGGCTTATTTCACAGTCACACTTAATAAACAAGCACAAAAACCAATGGATTTTAAGGAAATGTTTGGATGAATGCACAGAGTATATGCTCACTCACCAAGAGACACTGGGAGATTGATTCACCTATGTGCGGCGTCCTGGCAGGAGGCGGGCTGATGCGTCTAATACAGTGGACCCTCGACATTCGATACTAATCCATTCCTGAGAGCTATTGAATGTCGAAAATATCGAAAGTCGAATTAATTTTCCCCAAAAGAAATAATGGAAATCAAATTAATCCGTGCAAGACACCCAAAAGTATGAAAAAAAAAATTTTACCACATGAAATATTAAGTTTAATGCAATAGAATAATTACATACAACAACAACAATAACAATAGAATAATAACAATAGAATAATTGACAGTTACCTTTAATGAAGATGTGGTGGTGATTGATGGGAAGGGAGGAGGGGAGTGTCGAAGTTGTTACTGTTTAGAAGGGGAATCCCCTTCCATTAGGACTTGAGGTAGCAAGTCCTTTTCTGACGTTACTTCCCTTCTTCTTTTAATGCCACTAGGACCAGCTTGAGAGTCACTGGACCTATGTCGCCGTTCCTTTAAGATTTGTCTAAAATGGGCCATAACATTGTCATTGTAATAGTCACCAGCACGGCTTGCAATAGCTGTGTTAGGGTGATTTTCATCCATAAAGGTTTGCAGTTCAACCCACTTTGCACACATTTCCTTAATTTTTGAAGTAGGCACAATGGAGTCCACAACTGGCATAGGCTTCTCAGGGTTAGCCCCAAACCCTTCAAAATCTTTCTTAATTTCCATACTAATTCTCACCCTTTTTACCACAGGGTTGGCACTAAAAGCTTTCTTGGGGCCCATGGTGACTTATTTTGCAGAAACAAGCACCAAAAACAGTGATAATATGGATAATATAGAATGTACCGAATGTATCCTTAGATGCGCGCACACTGGCTGGCTTGTAAACACTGGCATACCACGGGGCAGTTCAGGCCACACGTGGACACGTCTTGTATGAACCATATCGAATGTCGGGTTTTCCATCGAATGTCGAGGCAAAATTTTTGTGTTAAAATACATCAAATGTCGCATTTATCGAATGTCAATGCCATCAAATGTTGGGGGTCCACTGTACAGCCAATTTGCGAGGCACCGGCCGAAACATGGAGCAAAATTTTGGCCCAAAAACCGGCCTAAATACAATTCAGCCAATACCAGCAGCGGCCAATATTCGGGGTTCCACTGTACATGCATGTGTAGTGTGACCTAAATGTAAGTAGAAGTAGCAAGACATACCTGAAATCTTGCATGTTTATGACACAGAAAAAAGACACCAGCAATCCTACCATCATGTAAAACAATTACAAGTTTTCGTTTTACACTCACTTGGCAGGATGATAGTACCTCCCTGGGAGGTTCCTGTCTACCAGCCTACTACTACCTATAACTGAGTCTCATTATCTGCAAAAAATCTTAACACTACTTTCAACCTGCCATCTATTCCATACATTTTGCAACATCCACAGTCCTGACCAATCCTCCCTGTCAAATAGGTTGGATAGGGTACTAAAATATAAGTAAAACAATTTATTCATCAGTAACAACAATGCAAACATGATTATTAACCTGCTAACTGTCCAAACGTAGATCTACATTCACTCGCGAAGTGCTCCTAACGTAGATCTATATTTATTTACTGTGGACCCCCGAGTTTTGTGATTAATCCATTCCAGAGAGTCTGCCAAAAGACAAAATTCACAAATGGCAAAACCATTTTTCCTATAAGAAATAATGGAAATCCAATTAATCCATTCCAGACACTCAAAAATATTAAAAAAAATATTTTTTTTCAAATTAAATAAAGATTTACACACAGAAAACGATGAGAAATCAAGTACATGCATATATAAAATAATAATAACATTACCCTAACCTTTACTGAAGACTTCTGGGTGGATGGAAGACGGGAGGAGGGGAGAGGATGAAGGTACACTATTGTCTGGAAGGGGAATCCCCTTCCAAGTCCTTATCTGGGGTTACTTCCCTTCCCTGTTTTATAATGCCACTGGGACCAAATTGAGAGTCACTGGACCCCTGTCGCACAAAACATCTGTCCAGAGAGCTCTGTTTCTCGCGTTTCTTTAAAATTTCCCTAAAATGGGACACAACACTGTCATTGTACATGTTGCCAACATGGCCTGCAACAGCTTTGTCAGGGTGAAGTTCATCCATAAATGTTTGCACTTCAGTCCACTTTGCACAAATGTCCTTAATCTTTGAAGAAGGCACCTTCCTCCATCTCTCTTTCTCCTCCTCTGAAGCAATTTCCTGAGCTGTGGTCTGTTGCTGTTGCAGATGAAGCTCTTGCAACTCTGTAGTGGTTAGCTCTTCATTGTGGTCCTCCACCAACTCTTCCACATCCTCCAAACTCACATCCAACCCCATGGAATTCCCCAGTGACACAATACTTTCCACAACTGGCATAGGCTCCTCAGGGTCAGCCCCAAATCCTTCAAAATCCCTCTCATACACATTCTGGCCACAATTTTCTCCAAGCAGAGTTCAAAGTCCTAGAAGTCACTCGCTCCCAAGCCTTACCTATAAGGTTTATGCAACTGAGGATACTGAAGTGATCTTTCCAGAACTCTCTTAGGGTAAATTCAGTGTCTGAGGTCACTTCAAAGCACTGTTGAAACACTGCTTTGGTGTACAGTTTTTTGAAATTCGAAATGACCTGCTGGTCCATGGGTTGGAGGAGAGTTGTATTAGGGGGGCAAGAAATTCACTGTAATGAAATGAAACTCCTGCACCATTTGCTCTTCCAAGTCTGGAGGATGAGCAGGAGCATTGTCCATTACCAGGAGGCACTTGAGTTCCAATTTATTTTCCAGGAGGTATTTCTTCACATTGGGCTCAAACACTTCATTGAACCAATCAAGGCAAGTTTCCCTTGTGACCCATGCCTTACTGTTAGCCTTCCACATCACACACAAATTAGCCTTGGTGACACTGTTTTTCTTGAACACTCCGGGATTTTCAGAGTGATAGACCAGTAAAGGCTTCACTTTGCAATCCTCATTAGCATTACTACAAAACATGAGAGTTAGCCTGTCTTTCATAGGCTTGTGTCCTGGGAGTGTCATTTCCTCCTGCATTTTGTAGGTCCTCTTTGGCATTTTCCTCCAAAAGAGGCATGTTTCGTCACAAATGAACACTTGTTGTGGTTTGAATTTTTCAGTGTCTACATACCCCTTAATCTCCTGTACAAACTTCTCAGCCGCCCATTTGTCTGAACTGGCAGCCTCACCATGCCTTACCACACTGTGTATGCCACTACGCTTCTTAAATCTTTCAAACCAGCCTTTGCTGGCCTTAAAATCACAAACATCACCATTCGTTGCAGGCATTTTCTTTACGAGATCATCATGCAACTGTCTTGCCTTTTCACATATTATCGACTGCATAATACTATCTCCTGCCAACTGTTTTAGGGTAATCCACACCAACAATAACCTCTCCACTTCTTCGAGTGTTTGCAATCTCTTTTTTGTCAGCATATCTACCCCCTTTTGCAACAACAGCACACTTTATTTCCTTTCCCTTCGACACGATCGAAGTGATGGTTGAATGGGGTAGGCCATACATTCTGGCAAGCTCTGTAACACGAACTCCACTCTAATAGGCCAATATCCAACTTACACCCTCTAAAATCTTTGAAAAATTAATTCATAAGCAAATCTATTCCTATCTCATCTCCCACAACATACTCAACCCCTGTCAGTTTGGGTTCAGGCCTAATAAAAATACGAATGATGCTGTTATACACATGCTAGAACAAATATACACTGCACTAGAGAAAAAAGAAGTCCCACTGGGAATCTTCATTGATTTACGTAAAGCTTTTGATACAGTTGACCACGACTTGCTCCACATAAAATTGTCGCACTATGGTATAAGACAGCATTCCCTCAACTACCTAAAGTCATACCTCGACAACAGAAGCCAATATGTGTACACAAATGGAGCAAACTCCTCCGCACAGCCAATTACAGTTGGTGTCCCACAGGGAAGTGCCCTTGGCCCTCTTCTCTTTCTCGTTTACATAAATGACCTACCAAATGCATAGCAACTACTCAAACCCACACTATCTGCAGATGGCACTACATACGTCTACTCTCACCCGAGCCCAGTCATGCTAGCCAATACTGTGAATACCGAATTACAGAAAATATCTACCTGGATGAGGACTAACAAACTTACAACATTGACAAAACCTACTTCATTCAGTTTGGTAACAGAGCTACAGATGTCCCTCTTAACATAATGATAAACGGATCACCTATCACAAAGCTCACAGAGGGAAAACTCTTAGGAATCCACATTGATAATAGACTCAAATTTCAAACACATATACAACAAATTTCCAAGAAAATTTCCAAGACCGTAGGCATACTATCGAAGATACGGTACTATGTTCCACAGTCAGCCCTCCTGGCCCTATATCACTCACTTATTTACCCCTATTTCACCTATGGAATTTATGCATGGGGCTCAACAACAATAAACCATCTCAGACTATTAATTACCCAAAAGGCTGCAGTCAGAATAATAACAAATTCCCACTACAGGCAGCACACTCCACCAATATTCAAAACTCTAAACCTACTCACCATACAAAACATCTATACTTATTATTGTACCTACTACATACATAGAACACTCAACTCAGACATAAACCCTCCCCTCAAACGTCTCCTTACCAACCTCAACAGAACACATGACCATAACACAAGGCACAGATCACTTTTTGATGTTCCTCGTGTCCATCTCACACTAAGCAAAAACTCAATGCATATAAAAGGCCCAAAAATCTGAAATTCATTACCTGTGAATATAAAAGAAACACTGTCTGTTTATAAATTCAAGTCTCTTCTTAAAAATCACTTACTCACCCACAACTAAATAAATACTGAATAATTATATCTCATAAATGTTTAACCTGTGACCCAATGAAACTTTGTTATTTTTAATTACATTACCTAATAGAATACTCCATTCTACTGAATGCTCAGCAACACAGTAAATGACCATATGACCTGTCTTTGAAATACTTATTTGTGCTTAACTGTTAACTGTTTACAACAATGTTTACCACTGAATATATCATTGCTTAGTTATTCATAAGTTAATTTTAAGCCTATCCATAATGCTCTGCATACAAGGGGCTTTGGCATGTTACACTTAACCACTGTATTTCCTTGTACTTCAATGTATCATGTTCAAATTAATAAATAAATAAATAAATACACAAATAAATAAATGATTTCTTTCTTGAATTTGATCATGTTCCTCACTTTCTTTACCAAAGGGCTGGCACTAGCTTTCTTTGGGCCCATGGTGACTTATTTAGCAGCTGCAAGCACAAAAAACAGTGGATTATTATGAAATGTATCGTATGAACCCATGGGGTGATGATCACTCACTGATAAACAATGGCACACTGAGTGTGAATGGTGCGGGAGACTGGCTTTGTGTGTGCGCCGATGCTGGGATGCCATGCAGATGCGTACCAGACAGTCGCCGAATCACGAGGCGAATCACAAAACACAAAGCTATATTTTGCCAAAAAAGAGTTGCTGAAAGTTGGATTTAATGAAAGTCGTGACTGACGAAACTCGGTGTCCACTGTACATGCTTTCAAATGGAGAAAATCAAGGTTGGAGTGCTACGGGAGAAAACATAGATCTACATTTGGATAGTTGAAGGGTTAAAGTGCCACAATGCTATTTACCTTTAATCTTGCACGAAACTTCTCCTCAATCGCATCCTTATCCTCCTTCTCTATGCCCAGTTCCTTCTTGATTACTTTTAGTTGTTCTTGTAACATGTACTTCCTGTGTTGTGACCGTACCTTTTCCTCCACCTCCTGAAATTCCAAAGACAGCAAATTGTAATTTGCCAAATCCCTACCTTGAAATTGCAATTCATTGCCAAAGAATTTAGTGGCTACCTTGAGTTAGGCAAAGGTAGTCAGCCATTCAAGGAAAGTGCAAAGACAAAATGACCTGTTTCAGAAAATCCTAAGAATTAATTACTCTAATTATAAATGTAACACAAATAAAGAAACTGTAAAGATAAAAACATAAATACAAAATTCATCTGCAGGAATTGGTTTCCTTTTAATTTGAAAGTGCAGTGACACCTTGTGTACCCTTTACAAACACTTAATAGACAAATTACTCCCAAAGAACAAAAAATAAGAACTGCAAGAATGAGGGTATTAATGCAGATGCATTCAAATTTACAAGGGCTTTGCTCCTATGACCACAGTGTATCAAATTGTGTTATAGGTGCTGATGAACTGCTGCTTCTCCTGTTTGACAGGGAGAACATGAAGGCATCAACCATGTTTACTCATCCCAGTTTTATAAGAAAGTAATGCTTCCCCAATTCCAAACCAATTGTCTGTAAAATGCTCCTTAGTGTAAGTTTGCTCACTAGGTATAACAATTTAATACTGCATTTAAATGTTTATATTAAGGGACTCATTTAACTTTCCTCATACATGTATGAGACAGCAGCAAAGAAAAAAGATATGATGACAAGAAGGACCAGTGAAATAAAGTCAAGCCAACAACCAGCCCTCTCATATGATAATAAGCATGACCAGTGATATCACAGCAAGACAACATCTAGCCCTCTCAGTGATATACCTTCAATGAGTTTCAAGAGTTTCACTACTCTCGGAGCCCAGCCATGAGCCAGGCTCATCTAGTGCTTGCCTGGTCAACCAGGCTGCTGCTGCTGGAGGCCCACTGCCCCACATATCCATCACAGCCTGGTTGATCTGGCACCTGGTGAAGACGGTTGTGATGAATGGTTTGAAAAACCGACAAGTTGAAGATTGAGACACTTATGCAGCATATGGGAATCTTTATTCAGGAAACGTTTCGCCACACAGTGGCTTCATCAGTCCAATACAAAGAGGAAGGCGTAAGGAGAGGAGGAGTATGAGGTAATCAGTCCCTCAGCCTAGAGTCGATGTGCTCAGTCCATCAATCTTGTAGAATGTACAGCATAGGGCCGTAGACGTGGCTTATATACTGTAGTGAGGTGACGTGAAGCAGGCGGAGGCGGGGTCATAGTGGTACCATCCACTAGTCGAAGTAGGTCTTCGTCCAAAGGTTGAACAAGTGTTGAAGAATTCTTTGTAACAAGATCCCATGATGCTGCAGTGTCTGACAGTTGTGATGAATGGTTTGAAAAACCGACAAGTTGAAGATTGAGACACTTATGCAGCATATGGGAATCTTTATTCAGGAAACGTTTCGCCACACAGTGGCTTCATCAGTCCAATACAAAGAGGAAGGCGTAAGGAGAGGAGGAGTATGAGGTAATCAGTCCCTCAGCCTAGAGTCGATGTGTTCAGTCCATCAATCTTGTAGAATGTACAGCATAGGGCCGTAGACGTGGCTTATATACTGTAGTGAGGTGACGTGAAGCAGGCGGAGGCGGGGTCATAGTGGTACCATCCACTAGTCGAAGTAGGTCTTCGTCCAAAGGTTGAACAAATGTTGAAGAATTCTTTGTAACAAGATCCCATGATGCTGCAGTGTCTGACAGTTGTGATGAATGGTTTGAAAAACTGACAAGTTGAAGATTGAGACACTTATGCAGCATATGGGAATCTTTATTCAGGAAACGTTTCGCCACACAGTGGCTTCATCAGTCCAATACAAAGAGGAAGGCGTAAGGAGAGGAGGAGTATGAGGTAATCAGTCCCTCAGCCTAGAGTCGATGTGTTCAGTCCATCAATCTTGTAGAATGTACAGCATAGGGCCGTAGACGTGGCTTATATACTGTAGTGAGGTGACGTGAAGCAGGCGGAGGCGGGGTCATAGTGGTACCATCCACTAGTCGAAGTAGGTCTTCGTCCAAAGGTTGAACAAATGTTGAAGAATTCTTTGTAACAAGATCCCATGATGCTGCAGTGTCTGACAGTTGTGATGAATGGTTTGAAAAACCGACAAGTTGAAGATTGAGACACTTATGCAGCATATGGGAATCTTTATTCAGGAAACGTTTCGCCACACAGTGGCTTCATCAGTCCAATACAAAGAGGAAGGCGTAAGGAGAGGAGGAGTATGAGGTAATCAGTCCCTCAGCCTAGAGTCGATGTGTTCAGTCCATCAATCTTGTAGAATGTACAGCATAGGGCCGTAGACGTGGCTTATATACTGTAGTGAGGTGACGTGAAGCAGGCGGAGGCGGGGTCATAGTGGTACCATCCACTAGTCGAAGACCTACTTCGACTAGTGGATGGTACCACTATGACCCCGCCTCCGCCTGCTTCACGTCACCTCACTACAGTATATAAGCCACGTCTACGGCCCTATGCTGTACATTCTACAAGATTGATGGACTGAACACATCGACTCTAGGCTGAGGGACTGATTACCTCATACTCCTCCTCTCCTTACGCCTTCCTCTTTGTATTGGACTGATGAAGCCACTGTATGGCGAAACGTTTCCTGAATAAAGATTCCCATATGCTGCATAAGTGTCTCAATCTTCAACTTGTCGGTTTTTCAAACCATTCATCACAACTGTCAGACACTGCAGCATCATGGGATCTTGTTACAAAGAATTCTTCAACACTTGTTCAACCTTTGGACGAAGACCTACTTCGACTAGTGGATGGTACCACTATGACCCCGCCTCCGCCTGCTTCACGTCACCTCACTACAGTATATAAGCCACGTCTACGGCCCTATGCTGTACATTCTACAAGATTGATGGACTGAACACATCGACTCTAGGCTGAGGGACTGATTACCTCATACTACTCCTCTCCTTACGCCTTCCTCTTTGTATTGGACTGATGAAGCCACTGTGTGGCGAAACGTTTCCTGAATAAAGATTCCCATATGCTGCATAAGTGTCTCAATCTTCACCTGGTGAAGACATTTGTCCAATATCCTCTTAAAGACTTCTACACTTGTTCCAGCCATGTTTCTGATATCTTTTTTTTTTTTTATATTATCACACTGGCTCATTCCCACCAAGGCAGGGTGGCCCAAAAAAGAATAACTTTCACCATCATTTACTCCCATCACTGTCTTGCCAGAAGGGTGCTTTACACTACAGTTTTTAAACTGCAACAGTAACACCCCTCCTTCAGAGTGCAGGCACTGTACTTCCCATCTCCAGGACTCAAGTCCGGCCTGCCGGTTTCCATGAATCCCTTCATAAATGTTACTTTGCTCACACTCCAACAGCACGTCAAGTATTAAAAACCATTTGTCTCCATTTACTCCTATCAAACACGCTCACGCATGCCTGCTGGAAGTCCAAGCCCCTCGCACACAAAACCTCCTTTACCCCCTCCTTCCAACCTTTCCTAGGCCGACCCCTACCCCGCCTTCGTTCCACTACAGACTGATACACTCTTGAAGTCACTCTGTTTTGCTCCATTCACTCTACATGTCCGAACCACCTCAACAACCCTTCCTCAGCCCTCTGGACAACAGTTTTGGTAATCCCGCACCTCCTCCTAACTTCCAAACTACGAATTCTCTGCATTATATTCACACCACACATTGCCCTCAGACATGACATCTCCACTGCCTCCAGCCTTCTCCTCGCTGCAACATTCATCACCCATGCTTAATAAACATTCGCAAAACATAATTTTGAGTAACAAATGAAAAATCTTTGATTTTCCCCACTTAACCAGTTTGGAACTTGCAACCATCTCACCCCAGAGACGTAACTATCACCAACAAATGGTGCATAAATGCTCAGGCTGATAGCTCGATAAAACATTTCTCTGAATATTTTCATACCATACATCAGCTTATTTTATCCAAAAATAAAAAGAGGAGAGAACATTAGCACTGTATATTGTGGTGACACTTACATAGGAATATGGGGTTGTAAAAAGTAATTTTGCAAATATTAAAAACCCTTAAAGGAAGGTGCCCTGAAGCTAGGGAAGGGTATGGATCTGAAGTGCTACTTTCCCTTCCTCAGATCAAATCTAATAACCCCTACCACTCCTACTCCCCAGGCACTGTATGAGCCTTATCTTTTTAGCACTTTCCCATTATGATGGTGAGAATTCATACATTTAAAAAATAAATTTTGAAGTTTATTGATAGTAAAAAAGAGTACAGCTTCAGAGGTCAGCACAAGAAAGTCAGTGAAGTCTATTAAACTTAAAAGATTTGGTTGATGCTGTACCTAGGTGGCTTACACAGCAATGAGTAGCAGGTGGTGGGGACCAAATAACACAACTAGAGAATGCTGCCACAGGAATGACTGCCCAACCAATTTGAACATAAATGATTTTAAGGAGAGTGAAAGTTAGATTAAAATAGCTGTATGTAGGTATACAGCATTTAGATCTGTGGGGGGCAGGAGGGAATGAACTAATACGGCTTAGAATGTAACCTCATTTTTTCCATACATTACACCTGTACTTAATGCAATTTTATTTTACACACCAACTTTCAGGGCTACAGCCCCAATCTCATTTACCTGTGACCTGTTCTGGGAGTTTTCCTACTCATGCAGCCTGACCCTGGGCCAGGCCTCCTTGCTGATTACCTGGTCAACTAGACCAGATCTGGCCCACATATCCATCATAGTCTTGTTAGTCTGGCACACCAAAGATAGAGTGATCCAATTTCCTGCTAAGGACCTCCACAATGATTCCAGAAACATTTCTGATACATGCTGGTAGCAGTTCGAAAAGTCTAGGCCAACAGATATTGATAGAGTGCTCATATAATGTGCTTAAAGCTCCCTTGGTTTTCAATGGACCTGTTTAACTTCCATCCATTTCTTTCACTCCAGTTCACTGTTATGGTAGTATGAAGATTTGGAACTAAGCCCTTTGGTCTTCTTTGTTCCATGTGTATATCACTGCTTATATCTCCCATGTTAAACAAGGGTCTACTGTATTTATACTACCATGGGTTATAAATCATATTTTTGTGAAGTAACATTAATTTCAAATTTGAATCAGAAGTGGAGTCAATGTAAAGACTTTGATGATAACCAGGTGAGGTAGCTGAAATGCAACAGATTTATGACTAACAAATTAACAATTTGTGGTTAATATAAAGTACTGAAGAATAATTATCTTTTTCAAACTTTGTATTAAAAAGTCAACATTCATCTTACCTTTGCAATAGATGCCTGAAGTTTACTAAGTTCATATTCCTTCTTCAACAGTGAGAGGGCCAGCATCAACCGAGCAGGAATCTGAGAAAATACACATTAATTTTTTTTTCCAAGTCCCCCTACTTTGGTAAGAGACGGTCGGTGTGTTAAAAAATGAATTGACAAGGAAGACATCCTTGCCACATCAACTTGCACAAGAAGCCATAATCTAAAGAAGAAAAGTTGCCATAGGACACTAGAAAGTATTCTTTGCAAATAGAGTGGTAGCTGAAAGTAATGGTTTGCAAAGGAGGAAGCAACAACCACTAGTAACTTTAACCTTTATAACTGTGTCATTGCGTACTAGTGTGCAAGTGATGACTGTGTCCAATGTACTAGTATGCACAATTTTTCTAAGCCTCAAATTTCCCAGGTACCACCATTTTAGGCCTCAGATGTGCTGTTTAGGTCACTAGCTACCTCATGACTCCTAGAAAATAATCCAGTCAAATGGGTATGTGCGGGTCATTGTGAACAATATCAACCAGTAAACAAGCTCACAATGGCTGGCCCACACAACTCTTCTCATACTGAAATTTAGAAAATACTCCTTAATCCAGACACCAGTGACATTAAGGAGGGTGATAATGGAGGATCATTTTCTGATTTTGAAGGACAGCAATGGTGGTACAGTATGAGTAGGAATATAAGAATTTACAGTTCAACACAAGACATAGCAGTGACCTCCACCTCTGGTCTTGCCAAACAACAAGGGAGATGGTGAAAGCTCTTTACTCCTGAAATGGATAGTGACTGGAGTGGTGTGGGTGATGATAGTGAAGAGGAGTGTATGTATAGGAAGGAGAGCACCGAATCAAGTGACAGTGATGCAGAATACTCACCCATGAAATAAACACTGGTGAAGCAGAATACTACATGTGGCTCTCAGTCATTTTGTTTAATGATGATTATAAGAGAATTTCTCTATACACTGAAGTGAAACTCAAGATACTTCATGTATGATCTCATAATTAAGCTTTTCTTATTACAATTTAATAGTATAACTCCTGTTATACTATTTCACTGTTCTATGGCACATCTGAACAGGATGATACTGTTGCAGGACATAGTGACAGTGATTTTGACACTGTTGGTGCTTTCACTGGTATCAGAAAACCACATGCAGCACCAACACCAGCTGTAACAGCAGCCATGATGCTACCAACAGCAGTGACAACAGCACCAGTTATGCCAATATAAACACCAGTGACAACACAACCACCCATGACAACACCAGCTATGACAACAGTACAAACTGTGACACCATCAGCCATAACAATGCCACCAGCAGTGACATCACCACCAGCTGTGACAACAACAGCAAATATTATACACCCACAGACTAACAGGGTGTGGTAAAGTACTTCATTTATGCTACGGCCTGTGATAATGCAAGAGGTTGACACATTGGGAAATTTCCAGGCCTAAAAATAACTTTTCATGTATGTTCATCAAGAAAACATTCACTGGTACAGATACTGAGGACAAAGAAAAAAAACTCTTTGATCACGCCTTTTTTTTAAGCCTATGATCATGCCTAATTTTTTACGAGGAAATGATGAGAATAGTAGTGGATTAAATGGTTTTTGGTGGTAGGCTTTCTGTAGGCTATATTTTATCATTGTTCCTGATAAGAAGGATATCAAGGAAAAGTAGGGAGTAGTCTTGTTCCTTTACAAGTCTGAACTGTACAGAAAGTTCAGAATGGTTGAGTTGGTCCTTAAAATTAAGAGGGTTGAAATGTCTGGCTACTATGACCAAGATGTTATTGAGGTATCTAGGCCAAGTGATGTGGCAGGAAATACAGTGGACCCCCGGTTAACGATTTTAATCCGTGCAAGAGGGGTAATTGTTATGCGAAATAATCGTTATGTGAATGAATTTTCCCCATAAGAAATAATGGAAATAAAATTAATCCGTGCAAGACACCCAAAAGTATGAAAAAAAAAATTTTACCACATGAAATATACATTTTCCCACACACAAAGAGAAGGATACATGCACAATAGTAGAGTAGTACATGCACAGTATATATTGTGCATGTACTAGTCTACTAAATGAAGAATAAATGACACTTACCTTTATTGAAGATGCAGCAATGACTGATGAGACACTGTGTCCTGGGAGTGCCTTTTCCTCCTGAGTACTGTAGGTCCTGTTTGGCATTTTCTTCCAGAACAGGCCTTATCACACTGTGTATGCCACTACGATTCTTAAATCTCTCAAACCAACCTTTGCTGGCTTTAAATTCACCAATATGAGCACTAGTTCCAGGCATTTTTCCCTGTTCACCTGGGTGTTAGTCGACTTGTGTGGGTTGCATCCTGGGAGACAAGATTAAGGACCCCAATGGAAATAAGTTAGACAGTCTTCGATGACACTGACTTTTTTGGGTTATCCTGGGTGGCAAATCCTCTGGGGTTAATTGTTTCTTGGTATTCTCAATAAGCCACACCAACAACGGTGCTACAGCAGCAGCAGCAGCTGACAGTGCAGCAGCAGCAGCAGCTGTACCACCAATAGTAGCGATGGTTGATTGGGGTTTATTATACAACCTGGCCAGCTCGGAGACATGCACTCCACTTTCATACTTATCAATGATCTTTTTCTTCATCTCTATTGTAATTCTCACCCTTATTGCTGTAGGGTTGGCACTAGAAGCTTTCTTGGGGCCCATGGTCACTTATTTTCCAGAAAAAGCACCGAAAACACTGTAATAATACGAAATATTCCGATTGTATGCTTGGATGTTACCGCGGAGGCTGGCTGGTAAACAATGCCACCGGCGGAACATGTGAGCGTGGCTCAGGCCGCACATTGGACGCGTCTCGGACGAAAATCGGTAAGCGGGTTTTTAAGCGGTATGTGAGGCAAAATTTTTGCAATTAAAGTAAGCGGTATGCGAAATAATCGCTATGTGATGCCATCGTTATGCGGGGGTCCACTGTAATGTTTGTGAATCAGTTCCTTTCAAAATGTTCAAGGTAAATTTAGCCAGGACAGCACTAAGTGGTGAACCCATAGCTATCTCAAATTTTCACTTTGTAAAAAAAAAAAAAAACGGGTTGAAGGTCACACAGATGAGCCATGTGCATAAAATCCTGTTTGGGAAAGGGAAGATCAAAGTCAGTGAAGGAAGAATTCCTTAGGTTGATGATTACTTGTTCAATGGGGACTCAAGGGAACAAAGATGTGACATTGTGGTTGGCAAATTTCTTGTTTCTGATAGTGGTGCTATGCAGATGAGTCTACCTACCTGGAGGGTATTCCAGGGATCAACGCCCCCTGCGGCCTTGTCCACAACCAGCCCTCCCGGTGGATCAGGGCCTGATCAACCAGGCTGTTACTGCTGGCCACATGTAGTCCAACTTATGAACCACAGCCGACTGATCTGGCACCGACTTTAACCCCTAAACGATCCAAACGTACAGTAGGGCCCCGCTTTACGGCATTCTGCTTTGTGGCATTCCACTAATGCGGTCACTTCAAATTATGACCAAAACTCTCTATACAGCTCCCCCACCTGACTTTCTAATACGGTCGCCGTGCCCCACCCGGTTTGTTTACATTCTATGTGAGATCCGTAAGCACTACATCTCTCCATTATGTCTGGAAACTCCAAAATTTCAAGCGTTTTTAAAAGTTATTTCATATTTTATATATACATGTACTCTGATAATTATACTTATGTACACCTGTACCTAAATAAAATTACGCACTGTGCTGGCATTCAGGTACACATTAAAATCAGTAAGAGTGTCTTATGTCTCGAGATGCCATATTAGTAATGATAATAATATTCACCGAGTCTCAATAAATATCGTATATTACGTTAATACGTATACATATTTTCATTAATCCGTAAACGGTCCAAGCAGATCTACGTTCACATGTGTAGTGCTGCAAAAGTAGATCTACATTTTTTTTACATATTTTCAAATACAGTGGACCCCCGGTTCGCGAAGCCATCGGTATCCGATAAATCCGGTATCCGAAGCATTATATCGCAAAAAATTTGCCTCGGTTCCCGTTACAAAACCCGGTATGCGATACGATTCGTACGAGACGTGTCCAGTGTTTACAAGCCAGCCAGTGTGCGCGCATCTAAGGATACACTCAGTACATTCTATATTATCCATATTATCACTGTTTTTGGTGCTTGTTTCTGCAAAATAAGTCACCATGGGCCTCAAGAAAGCTTCTAGTGCCAGCCCATCAAGACCAAGGGTGCTAATGACTATTGAAATTAAGGAAATGTGTGCAAAGTGGCTTGAAGTGCAAACCTTTTTTGATGAAAATCACCCTGACACAGCTACTGCAAGCCGTGTTGGCAACCTGTACACTGACAATGTTGTGAACCACTTTAGGAAAGTCATAAAGGAACGAGAGGTACAGGCCTCTATGGACAGATATGTTGTGTGACAGAAGTCCAGTGACTCTCAAGCTGGTCCTAGTGGCATTAAAAGAAGAAGGGAAGTAACCCTGTAAAAAGACTTGCTACCTCAAGTCCTAATGGAGGGGGATTCCCCTTCTAAACATTAAAAACTTCGACACTCTCCCCTCCTCCCATTCCATCAATCATCACCAGATCTTCATTAAAGGTAAGTGTCAATTATTCCATTGTGATTATTCTACTGTTATTATTGTTATTGTAATTATTATATCGCATTAAACTTAATATATCATGTGGTAAAAGTTTTTTTCATACTTTTGGGTGTCTTGCACGGATTAATTTGATTTCCATTATTTCTTATGGGGAATATTGATTCGCTTTCCGATAATTTTGGTTTACGATGAGCTCTCAGGAATGGATTAATATCGTGAACCGGGGGTCCATTGTATAACAAAAAAAAAAGTAGATCAAAGTTTTTTTTACACATTTTCAAATGTAAAAAAACAAAAAGAAGATCTACTTGTTTTACATACTTTCAAATGTTGAAAAAACATACATGTATATATACGTTTGGACCGTTTACGGGTTAATCCATCTAATTTTTTCAAAATTACAGTGGAACCTCAAAAATCAAACGTATCACATATCGAACGTTTTGAAAATAAGACCATTTTTTCAGACAAACTGTGTCCCTATTATCGAACGCGCCCCTATTTTCGGACCGCCGGGTACGGGACCTGTCCGCTGGCCCACTCTGTCCGCGTCCCCACGCAGGCGCCGTGAGCAGTTTAGCTTTGTTTATGCTTGAGTGAACACTAACCTGCGATCTCACTCACACATTTTACGATTACTTAATTGTGTTTAGTGCTTGTGGGGCTGTGAAATAAGCTGCCATGGGCCCAAAGAAACTTGCTAGCGGTACCCCTGTGGTAAAGAAAGTGAGAAACACCATAGATGTGAAGAAGGAAATAATACAGAAATATGAGATTGGAGTGAGACTTGTTGAGCTTGCCAGGATGTACAGAGGACTGTGGACAGTTATTTTGAGACAGAAACAGACGACTGTGGACAGTTATTTTGTGAGACAGAAACAGACAACTGTGGAGTTATTTTGTGAGACAAACAGACGATTGTGGACAGTTATTTTGTGAGACAGAAACAGACGACTGTGGACAGTTATTTTGTGAGACAGAAACAGACGACTGTGGACAGTTATTTTGTGAGACAGAAACAGACGACTGTGGAGTTATTTTGTGAGACAAACAGACGATTGTGGACAGTTATTTTGTGGGACAGAAAGAGACGACTGTGGATAGTTATTTTGTGAGACAGAAACAGAGGACTGTAGACAGTTATTTGTGAGACTGGGGTCCAATGACTCTCAAGCTGGTCATAGTGGCATTAAAATACAGAGAAGGGAAGCAACCCCAGAGAGGGCTTTGATACCGGAAGTCCTCATGGAGGGGGATTCTCCTTCCAAACAATAACCCCTACTCCCTCTCTCCTCCTCCCTATCTTCCAGATGCCATCACCAATCTTCAATAAAGTAAAAATGTTATTTTATATTACTATACATAATTAAAGACTATAGCATTTGTTGTGTGTATGTAAAACTGTAATTAATCTCTATAAAATGTATTTTTTTTTGTGAATATTTTTGGGTTTCTGGAACGGATTAATTGTATTTCCATTATTTCTTATGGGAAATATTGCTTCGAATTTCAGACTTTTCGAATTTAGAACTAGCTCATGGAACGGATTAAGTTCGAAATTTGAGGTTCCACTGTATATAATAAACACGATACATAACATATAAAGAAGATAAATACACCCCACAGTAGAATAAATAAACATAAATATGAGATGTGGTAGTAGGTTGGTAGACAGCAACCACCCAGGGAGGTACAGTGGTCCCTCGTTGCTCGTAATTAATCCGTTCCTGGAGCCGTTACTATAAACGAAATTTACGATTTACGAATCAATTTTCCCCATAAGAAATAATGTAAATACAATTAATCCGTTCCTGACAACCAGAAGTATTAAAACAAAAAATTTTTTAACATGAAATATGCATGTAGTACATAAACAATACAATGGGAAATGATGAATGAAACATTAAGAGCATAACACTTACCTTTATTGGAGATTCTTCTTAGTGTATGGGAGACTGGAGGAGGAGAGAGTGGATTGTTTATAGTTTGGAAGGGGAATCCCCTTCCATCAACACCTCAGGTACCATTTGCTTTTCTGGGGTTGCTTCTCTTCTCTGTTTCTTAATGCCACTAGGACCACCTTGAGAGTCACTGGAGTCCTGTCTCACAAAATAACTGTGGAGAGAGCTCTGTTTCTGGCATCTCTTTAACACTTCCCTAAAATGGCCCAAGACTTTGTCACTGTACATGTTGCCAACCTGGCTTGCAACAACCTTGTTAGGGTGATGTTTCTCCATAAAGCTTTCCATCTTACCCCACATAGTGAAAATCTCTTTAATTTCTGAAGAAGGCACCTTCTTCCATCTCTCTTCCTCCTCCTCTGCAGCAAGATTCTGAGCTGCGATGTGTTCCTCTTCCTGCTGAAGCCCTTGCAGCTCCTCAGTGGTGAGCTCTTCATTGTGGTCTTCCACCAATTCTTCCACATCCTCCAAACTCACATCCAACCCCATGGAACTCCCCAGTGCCACAATTGATTTTACAACAGACATAGGCTCATTAGGGTCAGTCCCAAATTCTTCAAAATCCCTCTTGTCGACACAATCTGGCCACAATTTTCTCCAGGCAGAGTTCAAAGTCCTGGTAGTCACTCCCTCCCAAGCCATACCTATAAGGGTTATGCAGTGGAGGATGCTGAAGTGTTCTCTCCAAAATTCCCTTAGGGTCAAGTGAGTGTCTGTGGTCACAGTCAAGCACCTGTGAAACATTGCTTTTGTGTAGAGTTTTTTAAAGTTTGCAATAACCTGCTGGTCCATGGGTTGGAGGAGAGGAGTGGTATTCGGGGGCAAGAACTTTACTGTGATGAACCCAAACTCCTCGAAAATTAGGTCATCCAAGTTTGGAGGATGAGCAGGTGCATTGTCCATTACTAGCAGGCACTTGAGATCCAATTTCTTTTCCAGGAGATACTCCTTCACACTAGGGCCAAACACTTCATTGAACCACTCGACGAAAATTTCCCTCGTGACCCATGCCTTACTATTAGATTTCCAAAACACACACAATTTACTCTTCATAACATTGTTTTTCCTGAACACTCTGGGATTTTCAGAATGGTACACTAATAATGGCTTCACTTTGAAATCCCCACTAGCATTAGCACAGAACATTAGCGTCAGCCTGTCTTTCATAGGCTTGTGTCCTGGCATTGCCTTTTCCTCTTGTGTAATGAAGGTCCTCTTTGGCATTTTCTTCCAAAAGAGGCCTGTTTTGTCACAATTGAACACTTGTTCAGGTTTCAGTCCTTCAGCCTCTACGTACTCCTGGAATTCATGCACATATTTTTCAGCCGCCTTGTGGTCCGAACTGGCAGCCTCACCATGCCTTACCACACTGTGTATGCCAGTACGGTTCTTAAATCTCTCACACCAGCCTTTGCTGGCCTTAAATTCACTCACTTCACCACTATTTGCAGGCAATTTCTTTACCAAATCTTCATGCAACTGCCTAGCCTTTTCACAAATAAACGAAGTCATAAGAGTATCTCCTGCTAATTGTTTCTCATTTATCCACACCAATAATAACTTCTCAACCTCTTCCAGTACTGGTGATCTCAGTTTTGTCAGCATAGTTACTCCCTTTGCAACAACAGCATCCTTTATTTAATTTTTCTTGGCCACTATGGAACATAAGGTTGTGTAGGGTTTCTTATACATCCTGGACAGTTCGGCCACACTTCTACCACTTTCATATTGTTCAATGATGGTTTTCTTAAATTCAATCGTATTTCTCACCTTCTTTACCACAAGCTTGGCACTAGGAGCTTTCTTTGGAGCCATGGTAGCTTATTTAGTACTTGCAAGCACTAAAATAATGGAATATTATGAAATATTTCGCTGGAGCACGTGAGGGGACCTTCGCTCACTGGTAAACAATGCCAGACTGGCTGCTGCCCTGGCTCACGCCGTGGGTACGCATCCCGGACGAACTACGACTCGCGAGTCAACCTATGAAAAGCGAGTCCATGTTTATACGAAAATACCTCTATGATTGGCGAATTTTACGATTGCCGGGAACTATGAAAAGCGGGGGACCACTGTACTACCGTCCTGCCAAGTGAATGTAAAATGAAAGCCTGTAATTGTTTTATATGATGGTAGGATTGCTGGTGTTTTTCCTGTCTCATACACATGCAAGATTTCAGGTACGTCTTGCTACTTCTACTTACACTTAGGTCACACTACACATACATGTACAAGCATATATATATACACCCGTCTGGGTTTTCTGTTATTTTCTTTCTAGTTCTTGTTCTTGTTTACTTCATCTTATCTCCATGGGGAAGTGGAACAGAATTCTTCCTCCGTAAGTCATGTGTGTTGTAAGAGGCAACTAAAATGCCAGGAGCAAGAGGCTAGTAACCCCTTCTCATGTATAAATTACTAAATTTAAAAAGAGAAACTTTTGTTTTTCTTTTTGGGCCACCCTGCCTTGGTGGGATGTGGCCAGTTTGTTGAAAAAAAAAATATGAGGTGTGGTAGTAGGCTGGTAGACAGCAACCGCCCAGGGAGGTACTACCGTCCTGCCAAGTGAGTGTAAAACGAAAGCCTGTAATTGTTTTACATGATGGTAGGATTGCTGGTGTCCATTTTTCTGTCTCAGGAACATGCAAGGTTTCAGGTAGGTCTTGCTACTTCTACTTAAATTTAGGTCACGCTACAAATACATGTACAAGCATATATATACACACCCCTCTGGGTTTTCTTCTATTTTCCTACTGGTTCTTGTTCTTGTTTATTTCCTCTTATCTCCATGGGGAAGTGGAACAGAATTCTTCCTCTGTAAGCCATGCATGTTGTAAGAGGCGACTAAAATGCCGGGAGCAAGGGGCTAGTAACCCCTTCTTCTGTATAAATTACTAAATTTAAAAACAGAAACTTTCATTTTTCTTTTTGGGCCACCCTGCCTCAGTGGGATACGGCTGGTTTGTTGAAAGAAAGAAAGAAAGAAAGAAATATGAGATGTGGTAGCCAGGCGACTTGTACGAGTGACACCAAGAATAACATTTTCTCTAGTCCAACATAAGAGAAAATGTGTTACTGGGGGTAACTGTAGAAAATTATTCCTTTCGTATGTAAGTTTATTCAGGTATACACAAATACAGTTACATAGATTATCATACATAGCAGCACATGTGTAAAGTACCTAGGATAACCCAAAAAAGTCAGACAGATTGACTTATTTCCATTGCCTTCACTCAGAGCGTCATTTCTTCTAAAAATGGTGTTACATGAGAATGGGAGTGTTCCTCTTTATTTATTCAACCATATCAATGTAGAGACAACTTGTACACAATGTAACTTGTACACAAACCAGACGTGTACACCTCGTTTGTTTACAAAACTTGCGTTCACCTGGTTTGTTTGCATATGTGTATGCAAATAATGCAAACTCCTCCACCCAACCAATCACAGTAGGAGTCCCACAAGGAAGCGTCCTTGGACCACTCCTCTTTCTCATCTACATCAATGATCTACCGAATGCATCACAGCTACTCAAACGCATATTATTTGCAGATGACACTACATATGTATTATTCCACCCAAACACAGTCATACTAGCAAACACAGTCAATGCTGAATTACAGAAAATATCTGCCTGGATGATGACTAACAAACTTACCCTGAACACTGATAAAACCTATTTCATTCAGTTTGGAAACAAAGCTGCAAATGATCCAATTAACATTACGCTAAATGGATCATCAGTCACAAGCCTCACAGAGGGAAAATTCCTAGGTATACACCTTGACAGTAGCCTTAAGTTCCAGACACACATACAACAAATCACCAAGAAAATCTCCAAGACTGTAGGCATACTATCAAAGATAAGGTACTACGTTCCACAATCAGCTCTCCTGGCACTGTACCATTCACTCATGTACCCTTATCTTACATATGGAATTTGTGCATGGGGATAAACAACATCCAATCACCTAAAACCCCTAATAACCCAGCAAAAGGCAGCAGTAAGAATGATAACAAATTCCCACTCTTGCCAGCATACTCCACCAATTTTCAAAAGTCTGAATCTGCTTACCATTAAGAACATCCATACTTATTCATGTGCCTACTACATACACAGAACAATACACGCAAATATAAACCCTCCACTCAAACTTTTCCTCACCAGCCTAAACAGGACACATGACCACAACACAAGACACAGATCTCTTTTTGATATACCTCGTGTCCATATCACACTGTGTAAAAACTCTATGCACATAAAGGGCCCCAAAATATGGAATTCATTACCAGAAGATATTAAAGTAACCCAGTCTGAAAATCAATTCAAGACTCTTCTCAAAAGCCACTTAATCACCCTAGACTAAATGCTAAATACTCAGTACACATTTACTCACCTATGTACTCCCACATCATAACTGAAACAATCACACTGAACCTTTTATCCATTGTTGACAGGAATATAATTGAATCATTGTTTTCACAAAGGCATTTTAGAATATAAATGTATCTTTGTATTATACAAATTTTGATTCATTTATAATTAATATTCTACTGTACAACTATGAAATAATTACTTTCCTACTGTACAACTATGATATACTACTCCTTAGTATTAATTAGAATGTAAGCCAATAATGTTAAGTTGGCCCATAATGCCTAGGCATAATAGGAGCTCTCTTTGTATTGCAACCCACTATTGTATATACACAATCTCAATGTACTGTTTGCAAAGACATTAAATAAATAAATAAATAAATAAATAAATAAATAACTCTGCGCCTGTCCTCCCTCATGTACTCATTCTCTCTCTCATTTATTCGTTTCATCTCGTTTACTCACCCCTGACCCTACATTAAGACTACAAATATTTTAAAGTAAGTAATGAGTGAACTGTATATGCATTTTATTGCTCTGGAATGCTTAAATGTCATAGAATATTATGGTATGGTAGCCTGGCTGGCTACCATACATACCATACTTGATTTCTTACAATAAATACTACTCATGTCACCCTAGATTAAGACTACAAATATTTTAAGGTAAGTAATGAGTGAACTGTATATGCATTTTATCGCGCTGGGGTACTTAACCCTTTCAGGGTCCAGAGGCCAAATTTCAAAGTGCACACCAGTGTCCAAGAATTTTCAAAAAATAGTTTTGTTATTTTTTCTTATGAAATGGTAGAGAATCTTTTTCTGAAGGTAATAAAACAAAAAGTACAAAATTTGATGGAAAATTGACCAAATTATGCTCTCACGAATTTTCATGTGTCAGCGATATTTACTCATCAGCGATTTTGCCGACTTTGACTCCCATTTTAGGTCAATAACCTTATTCCAGTCGAACAAATTCTTAGCTATTTCATTAGCATTACTTCTATTCTATTGATTGAGCACAAGGAATTGCCAACTCAACTGTTTCAACTACAAAATAAAGTGATTGGAATTTGGTAATTTGGCCAATTTAGTGCAAAGTTCAAAATATTCCAATTTCAAAATAAGGTCCAGAATAAACAGTACACATATTCCTGGCACTAAACTAACATTGCCTCTGTTCATCAGTTACGTTTTTAGGCTTTACAAATGAATTCCATTTTGATTTTTAATTCACATAATGAATTTTTATTCAAACAAAAAATAGAAGATTTACTGTTATGCAATATTGTAATAATTGTATAGATAATATCAGCACATTTGTGAACATATATTAGACCCACCAGCTGGCGTGTATTAGACATGTGTGGTCATTTCTTTACTCTTGAACATTGGCAAAAATTTAACATTTCCGCTACTTTGAGCTCAGTTTCAAGCCATTTTCAGTACTAAAACCAATCAAAATCATCTCTATTCCTGTAACATATCTTCCATTCTATCAAATGAGACCAAGAAATCGCAAATACAACTATAAAAAAACATATGAAAAACACTGCAAAATTGCTGTTTTAATCGAAAATTACGGTCTCAGTTTTTTCTCTCATTATGAACTGTGTGCTGCAGGATTTGTTTTATGTGGTGCAAACATACCACACAGATGTATTCTCTCAAATCTAGGCCTAAATTTACTGCTCACAGCTTATCAGAGTGAGCTGAGCTCATGGCGTAGATCTATTGTTTGGACTCTCAATGTGAAGATGTAGATCTACGGCATGGACCATGAAAGGGTTAAATGTCATAGAATATTGTGTAGGTGGGGTGGCCTGGTATGGAAGCCTGGCTGGCTACCATACATACCACACCTGATTTCTTACAATAAATACTACTCGTCTCACCCTAGATTAAGACTACAAATATTTTAAGGTAAGTAATGAGTGTACTATATGTGTATTTTACTTTTTAATGTTTTTTAATGCCTGGTTTCTTTTTCTGTCTCATAAACACGCTAGATAACAGGGATATCTTGCTACTCCTACTTACACTTTGGTCACACTTCACAGACACGCACATGCATATATATATACATACATCTAGGTTTTTCTCCTTTTTCTAAATAGCTCTTGTTCTTCTTTATTTCTTCTATTGTCCATGGGGAAGTGGAGAAGAATCTTTCCTCCGTAAGCCATGCGTGTCGTATGAGGCGACTAAAATGCCGGGAGCAATGGGCTGGTAACCCCTTCTCCTGTAGACATTTACTAAAAAAGAGAAGAAGAAAAACTTTATAAAACTGGGATGCTTAAATGTGCGTGGATGTAGTGCGGATGACAAGAAACAGATGATTGTTGATGTTATGAATGAAAAGAAGTTGGATGTCCTGGCCCTAAGCGAAACAAAGCTGAAGGGGGTAGGAGAGTTTCAGTGGGGGGAAATAAATGGGATTAAATCTGGAGTATCTGAGAGAGTTAGAGCAAGGAAGGGGTAGCAGTAATGTTAAATGATCAGTTATGGAAGGAGAAAAGAGAATATGAATGTGTAAATTCAAGAATTATGTGGATTAAAGTAAAGGTTGGATGCGAGAAGTGGGTCATAATAAGCGTGTATGCACCTGGAGAAGAGAGGAATGCAGAGGAGAGAGAGAGATTTTGGGAGATGTTAAGTGAATGTATAGGAGCCTTTGAACCAAGTGAGAGAGTAATTGTGGTAGGGGACCTGAATGCTAAAGTAGGAGAAACTTTTAGAGAGGGTGTGGTAGGTAAGTTTGGGGTGCCAGGTGTAAATGATAATGGGAGCCCTTTGATTGAACTTTGTATAGAAAGGGGTTTAGTTATAGGTAATACATATTTTAAGAAAAAGAGGATAAATAAGTATACAAGATATGATGTAGGGCGAAATGACAGTAGTTTGTTGGATTATGTATTGGTAGATAAAAGACTGGTTGGTGCAATTATTTAATAAATGTATGGAAGAGGGTAAGGTACCTAGGGATTGGCAGAGAGCATGCATAGTTCCTTTGTATAAAGGCAAAGGGGATAAAAGAGAGTGCAAAAATTATAGGGGGATAAGTCTGTTGAGTGTACCTGGTAAAGTGTATGGTAGAGTTATAATTGAAAGAATTAAGAGTAAGACGGAGAATAGGATAGCAGATGAACAAGGAGGCTTTAGGAAAGGTAGGGGGTGTGTGGACCAGGTGTTTACAGTGAAACATATAAGTGAACAGTATTTAGATAAGGCTAAAGAGGTCTTTGTGGCATTTATGGATTTGGAAAAGGCGTATGACAGGGTGGATAGGGGGGCAATGTGGCAGATGTTGCAAGTGTATGGTGTAGGAGGTAGGTTACTGAAAGCAGTGAAGAGTTTTTACGAGGATAGTGAGGCTCAAGTTAGAGTATGTAGGAAAGAGGGAAATTTTTTCCCAGTAAAAGTAGGCTTTAGACAAGGATGTGTGATGTCACCGTGGTTGTTTAATATATTTATAGATGGGGTTGTAAGAGAAGTAAATGCGAGGGTCTTGGCAAGAGGCGTGGAGTTAAAAGATAAAGAATCACACACAAAGTGGGAGTTGTCACAGCTGCTCTTTGCTGATGACACTGTGCTCTTGGGAGATTCTGAAGAGAAGTTGCAGAGATTGGTGGATGAATTTGGTAGGGTGTGCAAAAGAAGAAAATTAAAGGTGAATACAGGAAAGAGTAAGGTTATGAGGATAACAAAAAGATTAGGTGATGAAAGATTGAATATCAGATTGGAGGGAGAGAGTATGGAGGAGGTGAACGTATTCAGATATTTGGGAGTGGACGTGTCAGCGGATGGGTCTATGAAAGATGAGGTGAATCATAGAATTGATGAGGGAAAAAGAGTGAGTGGTGCACTTAGGAGTCTGTGGAGACAAAGAACTTTGTCCTTGGAGGCAAAGAGGGGAATGTATGAGAGTATAGTTTTACCAACGCTCTTATATGGGTGTGAAGCGTGGGTGATGAATGTTGCAGCGAGGAGAAGGCTGGAGGCAGTGGAGATGTCATGTCTGAGGGCAATGTGTGGTGTGAATATAATGCAGAGAATTCGTAGTTTGGAAGTTAGGAGGAGGTGCGGGATTACCAAAACTGTTGTCCAGAGGGCTGAGGAAGGGTTGTTGAGGTGGTTCGGACATGTAGAGAGAATGGAGCGAAACAGAATGACTTCAAGAGTGTATCAGTCTGTAGTGGAAGGAAGGCGGGGTAGGGGTCGGCCTAGGAAGGGTTGGAGGGAGGGGGTAAAGGAGGTTTTGTGTGCGAGGGGCTTGGACTTCCAGCAGGCATGCGTGAGCGTGTTTGATAGGAGTGAATGGAGACAAATGGTTTTTTAATACTTGACGTGCTGTTGGAGTGTGAGCAAAGTAACATTTATGAAGGGATTCAGGGAAACCGGCAGGCCGGACTTGAGTCCTGGAGATGGGAAGTACAGTGCCTGCACTCTGAAGGAGGGGTGTTAATGTTGCAGTTTAAAAACTGTAGTGTAAAGCACCCTTCTGGCAAGACAGTGATGGAGTGAATGATGGTGAAAGTTTTTCTTTTTCGGGCCACCCTGCCTTGGTGGGAATCGGCCGGTGTGATAATAAAAAAAAAATAAAAGACTGTTGAGTAGACTTCAGGATGTACATGTTTATAGAGGGGCCACAGATATATCAGATCACTTTCTAGTTGTAGCTACACTGAGAGTAAAAGGTAGATGGGATACAAAGAGAATAGAAGCATCAGGGAAGAGAGAGGTGAAGGTTTATAAACTAAAAGAGGAGGCAGTTAGGGTAAGATATAAACAGCTATTGGAGGATAGATGGGCTAATGAGAGCATAGGCAATGGGGTCGAAGAGGTATGGGGTAGGTTTAAAAATGTAGTGTTAGAGTGTTCAGCAGAAGTTTGTGGTTACAGGAAAGTGGGTGCAGGAGGGAAGAGGAGCGATTGGTGGAATGATGATGTAAAGAGAGTAGTAAGGGAGAAAAAGTTAGCATATGAGAAGTTTTTACAAAGTAGAAGTGATGCAAGGAGGGAAGAGTATAGGGAGAAAAAGAGAGAGGTTAAGAGAGTGGTGAAGCAATGTAAAAAGAGAGCAAATGAGAGAGTGGGTGAGATGTTATCAACAAATTTTGTTGAAAATAAGAAAAAGTTTTGGAGTGAGATTAACAAGTTAAGAAAGCCTAGAGAACAAATGGATTTGTCAGTTAAAAATAGGAGAGGAGAGTTATTAAATGGAGAGTTAGAGGTATTGGGAAGATGGAGGGAATATTTTGAGGAATTGTTAAATGTTGATGAAGATAGGGAAGCTGTGATTTCGTGCATAGGGCAAGGAGGAATAACATCTTGTAGGAGTGAGGAAGAGCCAGTTGTGAGTGTGGGGGAAGTTCGTGAGGCAGTAGGTAAAATGAAAGGGGGTAAGGCAGCTGGGATTGATGGGATAAAGAAAGAAATGTTAAAAGCAGGTGGGGATATAGTTTTGGAGTGGTTGGTGCAATTATTTAATAAATGTATGGAAGAGGGTAAGGTACCTAGGGATTGGCAGAGAGCATGCATAGTTCCTTTGTATAAAGGCAAAGGGGATAAAAGAGAGTGCAAAAATTATAGGGGGATAAGTCTGTTGAAAGAAGAAGTCTGTTGAGTATACCTCGTAAAGTGTATGGTAGAGTTATAATTGAAAGAATTAAGAGTAAGACAGAAAATAGGATAGCAGATGAACAAGGAGGCTTTAGGAAAGGTAGGGGGTGTGTGGACCAGGTGTTTACAGTGAAACATATAAGTGAACAGTATTTAGATAAGGCTAAAGAGGTCTTTGTGGCATTTATGGATTTGGAAAAGGCGTATGACAGGGTGGATAGGGGGGCAATGTGGCAGATGTTGCAAGTGTATGGTGTAGGAGGTAGGTTACTGAAAGCAGTGAATAGTTTTTACGAGGATAGTGAGGCTCAAGTTAGAGTATGTAGGAAAGTGGGAAATTTTTTCCCAGTAAAAGTAAGCCTTAGACAAGGATGTGTGATGTCACCATGGTTGTTTAATATATTTATAGATGGGGTTGTAAGAGAAGTAAATGCGAGGGTCTTGGCAAGAGGCGTGGAGTTAAAAGATAAAGAATCACACACAAAGTGGGAGTTGTCACAGCTGCTCTTTGCTGATGACACTGTGCTCTTGGGAGATTCTGAAGAGAAGTTGCAGAGATTGGTGGATGAATTTGGTAGGGTGTGCAAAAGAAGAAAATTAAAGGTGAATACAGGAAAGAGTAAGGTTATGAGGATAACAAAAAGATTAGGTGATGAAAGATTGAATATCAGATTGGAGGGAGAGAGTATGGAGGAGGTGAACGTATTCAGATATTTGGGAGTGGACGTGTCAGCAGATGGGTCTATGAAAGATGAGGTGAATCATAGAATTGATGAGGGAAAAAGAGTGAGTGGTGCACTTAGGAGTCTGTGGAGACAAAGAACTTTGTCCTTGGAGGCAAAGAGGGGAATGTATGAGAGTATAGTTTTACCAACGCTCTTATATGGGTGTGAAGCATGGGTGATGAATGTTGCAGTGAGGAGAAGGCTGGAGGCAGTGGAGATGTCATGTCTGAGGGCAATGTGTGGTGTGAATATAATGCAGAGAATTCGTAGTTTGGAAGTTAGGAGGAGGTGCGGGATTACCAAAACTGTTGTCCAGAGGGCTGAGGAAGGGTTGTTGAGGTGGTTCGGACATGTAGAGAGAATGGAGCGAAACAGAATGACTTCAAGAGTGTATCAGTCTGTAGTGGAAGGAAGGCGGGGTAGGGGTCGGCCTAGGAAAGGTTGGAGGGAGGGGGTAAAGGAGGTTTTGTGTGCGAGGGGTTTGGACTTCCAGCAGGCATGCGTGAGCGTGTTTGATAGGAGTGAATGGAGACAAATGGTTTTTAATACTTGACATGCTGTTGGAGTGTGAGCAAAGTAACATTTATGAAGGGATTCAGGGAAACCGGCAGGCCGGACTTGAGTCCTGGAGATGGGAAGTACAGTGCCTGCACTCTGAAGGAGGGGTGTTAATGTTGCAGTTTAAAAACTGTAGTGTAAAGCACCCTTCTGGCAAGACAGTGATGGAGTGAATGATGGTGAAAGTTTTTCTTTTTCGGGCCACCCTGCCTTGGTGGGAATCGGCCAGTGTGATAATAATAATAATAAAAATTCTATTGCTAACTTAATACATGTATATGTTAGTGTAAACTTGTTATCTAGTATTTGTATTCATTTATAAGTGGAAAAAAGGGTGTTCCACTTTACGGCGATTTCCGCTTCACAGCGATAGCCTGGAACCTAACCTGCCGTATAAGTGGGGCCCTACTGTATATGTACGTTCTCTCGCCCAGTGTCCCAAATATTTTGAAAAATAAAAAAATAGTTTTTTTTTCATTGAAATAAAGAGAAAATTTTTCTAATTGTTATAGGATTACAGTGGGCCCTCAGCTAACGATATTAATCCGTTCCTGAAAGCTTATCGTTAGCTGAAATTATCGTTAGCTGAATTAATTTTCCCCATAAGAAATAATGGAAATCAAATTAACCCATGCAAGACACCCCAAAGTATGGAAAAAAAAAATTTACCACATGAAATATTAATTTTAATACACACAAACTGACACTTACCTTTATTGAAGATCTGGTGATGATTGATGGGGTGGGAGGAGGGGGGAGTGTGGAAGTTGTTAATGTTTAGAAGGAGAATCCCCTTCCATTAGGACTTGAGGTATCAAGTCCTTTTCCGGGGTTACTTCCCTTCTTCTTTTAATGCCACTAGGACCAGCTTGAGAGTCACTGGACCTCTGTCGCACAACAAATCTGTCTATAGAGGTCTGTACCTCCCATTTCTTTAAGATTTGCCTAAAATGGGCCACAACATTGTCATTGTAATAGTCACCAGCATGGCTTGCAATAGCTGTGCTAGGGTGATTTTCATCCATAAAGGCTTGCAGTTCAACCCACTTTGCACATATTTCCTTTATCTTTGAAGTAGGCACAATGGATTCCACAACTGGCATAGGTATCTCAGGGTTAGCCCCAAACCCTTCAAAAGCTTTCTTAATTTCCATACTAATTCTCACCCTTTTTATCACAGGGCTGGCACTAGAAGCTTTCTTGGGGCCCCTGGTGACTTATTTTGCAGGTACAATCACTAAAAACGTTGTGATAATATGAAATGTTCTGATTGTATACGTGGATGCGACCACACTGGCTGGCTTGTAAACACTGGCACCCACAGGACAACTGAGGTGCTCTCAGGCCACAAGTGGACGCGTCTCGAACGAATCGCATTGGGTGAGTTTTGTAGCGTTAGCTGAGGCAAAATTTTTGCGTTAAAATGTATCGTTAGCTGGATTTAACCCTTTGACTGTCGTGGCCGCATATATACGTCTTACGAGGTACCGTGTTTGACGTATATATACTCATAAATTCTAGCGGCTTCAAATCAAGCAGGAGAAAGCTGGTAGGCCCACATGTGAGAGAATTGGTCTGTGTGGTCAGTGTGCACCATATAAAAAAAATCCTGGAGCACGCAGTGCATAATGAGAAAAAAAAAAACGACCGTTTTTTTTTAATTAAAATGCCGACTTTGTGGTCTATTTTCGTATAGTATTTATGGTTGTATTCTCGTTTTCTTGGACTCATTTGATAGAATGGAAAACATATTATAGAAATAGAGGTTATTTTGATTGATTTTACTATAAAAAGAACCTAGAAATGGAGCTCAAAGTAGGGGAAATGTTTGATTTTTGGCAATGTTCAAAAGTAAACAAATGATGCCATTGTCCAATAAATGTCCAACTAGCCATTCTAATATGCAGTCATGAATGGGTTGATGTTATTTATACAATTATTACAGTATTGCAGTAGTCTGCATAATAGTAAGTCTTCTATTTTTTGCTTGAATAAAAATTCAAAATAGAAAGCAAGAGTAATATCAGAGTGGCCTGGAGACGTGACTGATGAACAAAGAAAATGTTATTTTAGAGCCAGGAATGTCTGCATTGTTCATTCTGGATCTTATTTTGAAATTGTCATATTTTTTAGTTTTCATGAAATTGGCCAAATTGCAAATTTCTGACCACATTATTAGGTAGTTGAAATCGGTAAATGGGCAGTTTCTTGTACTCAATCGATAGAAAAAATGGAGTTCTAAAGAAATAGCTATGAGTTTGGGCGACTGGAACAACGGAATTAGCCTAAAATAGGGCTCAAAGTGGGCGAAATCGCCGATTTGTAAACAGCGCCGAGGTCGCTAACTTCGCAAGAGCATAATTCCGTCAGTTTCCCATCAAATTTCGTTTTTTTGGTGTCATTACAATCGGGAAAAGATTCTCTATCATTTCATAAGAAAAAATTTCTTTTTTTTTTTTTTTTAAATTTTGCGACACCATGAGAGACACCTGAGGATTGGGAGTTGCGACAGTCAAGGGATTAACGTTAGCTGATGCCATCATTAGCTGAGGGTCCACTGTACAATAAAAAATTAGGGTCAGTACTTACCGAGATATTAGGCTGCAAAGTTGGCACTTAACCCTTTGAGGGTCCGTCCCGTAGATCTACGGCTTTACGTTCAGGGTCCAAACCGTAGATCTACGTCATGAGCTCAGCTCACTCTGATAAACTGTGAGTGGTACATTTGGGCCTAGATATGAGAGAATACACTGTACATCTATGTGGTATGTGTGCACCACATAAAACAGATCCTGCAGCACGCTGTATATAATGAGAGAAAAAACTGAAATCATTATTTTTCGATTAAAACAGCGACTTTGCAGTGTTTTTTCGTATGTTTTTCATAGTTGTATTTGCGATTTCTTGGTCTCATTTGATAGAATGGAAGACATATTACAGAAATAGAGATGATTTTGATTGATTTTAGCACTGGAAATGGCTTGAAACTGAGCTCAAAGTAGCAGAAATGTTAAATTTTTGCCGATGTCCAAGAGTAAACAAACGACCTCACACGTCTAATACACGCCAGCTGGTGGGTCTAATATGCATTCACAAATATGGTGATGATATTTATACAATTATTACAGTATTGCATAACAGTAAATCTTCTATTTTTTGGTGTGAATAAAAATTCATTATGTGAATAAAAAATCAAAATGGAATTTATTTGTAAAGCCTCAAAACGTAACTAATGAACAGAGGAAATGTTAGTTTAGTTCCAGGAATACCTACATTGTTTATTCTGGACCCTATTTTGAAATTGGAATATTTTGAACTTTGTGTTAAATTGGCCAAATTAACAATTTCCGATCACTTTAATTTTATTTTGCCTTATGCTCTTGAGTAAGTTCCCTGAGAACATGTCCCAGTCACTTTTGAATGTTCACTTAGTGTATCATGCCAGTCAAAGTCAATATGAATCAGTCCACAGTACCAATATTCCCTTACTGACTGAAAGACAATACCTAGCCCCTGAGCAATGTGTCTGTTCTCACAGCTTGTATCTGAGATTTGTTAAAGTGCTGCGAAATGTGAAGTTCAGATTAAGTTCTTACAGATTCATTCATTACTTATTAATGTAGCCGAGCGGTCAGGCACTAGTAATACTGTCACTCCTGTCTGGACTCCAGCCACAATACCGTGCATGCATGATAGTGTACAGTTACCTTGGGTTTCAGAGGAACCTCAGACAACCCTGGGTACTGAGACTACTATCCTTGCGATGGCGACTTGTTCAAGTACTCGTTCCTTCCCAGGGGACGCTTTGAGAAGAACTTTACTTGCAACGAGTTATGCCATCTCTTGCAGATGCCACAAGCCGTTGCAGAAAGACGTTTCTGTGGCTAGTGTGCTCACTTGAGTGTTGTTGTTGTCCCTTGTGTTCCAGATTGAGATCCCATCCTAGTTGACAGTAATTCGTGCAATGTAAGAAGTTATTTCTCGAGTAACTTTCACATGTTGTTAACGTTTGTAAGTGAAGTTTATAGTTGATACCTCGTATCACTGTGTGCGACTCAGATTGAATATCAGCATTGTTGACCGTGTTCATTTCTTTTCCCCTGTGCTTGCAGTGAGAGATAGTAGATTCCTTCTCCCTTGCTCATATTGCGTGTTATAGCGTTATTTTTTTCAACCGGGGAGAGTCATCCACTCCATCAAGTTTGTTCATTCCTCCAGTAAGAAAGAACCGATCCCTTGTGTTCTGGTGATTCGAACCCTGCTCCAGGAAGATATTATTCTGACTGTGAAGCCACCAGCACCCATCAGTGACTTTGTAATGAGCCAAGAATTACTGTATCGAACAGCCAAGTTGGGTACTCCAAGTAGAAGAGTGTACCAGTTAGTAATTCCACAGTCACTAGTGAATGTAGCTCTACAGCTAGTTCACGATGCACCAGGTGTTGCACACCCTGGTATGGATCGTTCTGTGAAACAAGCCAGAATGAAGTACTTTTGGCCACGTATGGCAACTGACATTTCAGAGTATGTTAAGAAATGTAGTGTTTGTATGCAACTTAAAGGAAATGTCAATGGTCCTAATCCAATCCAGGTGTACCCAACCACTAGCGAACCGTGGGAAAGAGTTGCCCTTGATTTGTTAACCAATTTTAAATGTTCCCTCCAAGGCAACAAACATCTGTGTGTTATGGTAAACCATTTCACCAGATATTGTGAGTTAGTTCCTATTGCAGATAAGACTGCTGAGACAGTAGCTAAAGCGTTTAAAGAACGCATTATCTGCAGGCATACCACCCCTAAGTCCTTAGTAACAGATAATGGAGGTGAATTCTGTAATGAGATTCTTGAAAATTTGTGTACCTTGTACAAGATCTCTAAATCCACCATTGTTCCTCATCATCCTACCAGCAATGGGTTAGCTGAACGAACCAATAAGAAAGTACTTGATGTCTTGAGAGCCACTATCAACCCCAATAGTGAAACTTGGGATGAAGTTATACCAGATGTTCAATGTGCCATAAATTCTGCTTACAATGCTTCCATAGGCGATACTCCACATTATGCACTGTATGGTGTAGACAAGCGTTTACCCTATGAGTTGTTATATCCCACTCCGAAACCCAATTACAACCCTGATGATTTCGTAGCAACTCGTACAAGCATGGCTCAGAGTGTTTTTAGAAGAATCCGTGAAACACTTCATAAATCAACAGCAGAATTTACTAGAGTAACTAAAGTAACTAGAGTAACCATCAAAAGTTAGAGTAGGTTCGAGAGTAATGCTGACAAATTTCAACAAAACATCGGAAATGCCTAAGCTCGATCAAAAGTTTGTTGGCCCTTATCGAGTTGTAGAACATATCTCTGGCAATAAGTATAAGGTTAGAGAAATTAGTACTGGTAAGTACAAAGAATCGCATTTAGATCATATGAAATTAGTATGTGATGCTGATGATATTGCTACCCAGACTAATGTGACAGATGCTGAAAATCCTCTTGACTCTGTACCCTCTACCTCAAATACTCAGTCAGATATTCAACCTGAATGTCGTTACTCCTTGCGTACTTGACAAGTAATGAGAAACCCACAAGTATCTTTTGTAGATACTCGTTCAGATCTCCCTCAGTCAAGGCATGTGCTAGCCATTGCAGAGGAATTTGATCCTCCCAGAGATGATAACCATTCTGCATATGTAAACCTCACCCTCGCAGAATTGGGTTTAAATGTACATAGCCTGTATAATTAGATGTCAGAGATGAAGGAAATTGTCAACTGTTTGTTATTAACTGATCATTTTTTTTTTT